>NC_133652.1:149002838-149170690 GCF_009905375.1 Apium graveolens
GGGTAGAAAACTTGCCTGAGCGACTGGGGGTTACGAATGGCTCGGGACGAGTCTGGTAACCTATAAACAACAAGTAAGTTGGAATTAAACCAAAGTCACTTGTAAATCTATACTCTAACCAACTCAGACTCTAACGCTCGTTTTGCGCTTACTGATTCTCTTAAGTCACTCGAGTACCCTCGGCTCCACCATTTTTAATAATTTAACCTTTACGAGTTTTAAGGCGATTCCTTCGCGAGTGTCTTACCAACTGCCTAACACACTTACCATAAATGTTTCATGCATTAATTAACCCTTATTGGTCTTTAACCTATGTTTCAAAGTAAGGCGAGGGGAAAAGTTTCGTTCGCGAAACGCCGTTACTTGAAACGGTTGTTTCTCCTAAACCGTGCATCGGAATCGAACGAACTACATATCAAAACGAAGCTTGTAACATGAGCTATCTAAACATGGCAGTGGTCATAATCTAGCAGGGGGTTCTCGGGTCCTAATGTTATGCACAAAAACAGTCCAAAGAAAATCGGACGTTACGACGGCTATGTTTACGCGATTACCAATGTTTAAACTACTCCAATTAACCACCAACCAACTCATAACCATCAATACAACAAAACTTCACCTAAACCATACCACATCATTCCATAATCTCCAAGGTTTTCAACTCAAACAACCACAATCACGACCTATGAACTATAATCAAGCTTCAATTACCAAAAACACTTCCAAATCAAACCAAACTACTAATAATCACAATCCATGCTTCTCATTTCACAACACCAACCATTAAACTTACTAACAAATAAAGTAAAGGCTAGGTTTTGAAGTTTATACCTTCCTTGGGAGGTGTTAAGTTGCTAGGAAGCCTTAGGGAGCCTCCTACAAGCTTGATCTTTCCAAAGAAATCAAGAACACAAAGTTAGGCTTTGAAGTTTCTAAAAGTCCGATTTAAAGAACTGTAAAAATGAGGGTCTTACCATGATTATTTGGACGAGACTTGTGAACAAGAGTTGTAGGCCATCTCAATACCTTTCCAATGAGCTATAGAACACAATATTTGAGTGAGAAATGAAGGAGATACAACAGTTTTAGTGTTCTGGTTCTGTTTTGGCCGAGAGCATGAAGAACAATGCCTTGGTTTCTTTTTGATTTTGATGAAAAATGATTTGCTTGGCTTGGTTGGTTTGATTTTTGTGTTTGTTTTAGTAAATTACCTAGTTGCCCTTGATTTTGTGTGGTTAAAAAGCCACCACATCTCCTTCCTTCCCATGTCATGCTTGTGTCATCCTCATAATGTCATCCTCCCCTCCTTGTCCTCTTCTCATTGGTTGGGTGACATCATCCTCTCTAATCCCTTTGATTAACTTCCTAATTATTTGCCTAATGACCGCTGATCTGTTATACGGTTCGCTTAACTTTCGTTTTCGTTTATCGTTTGAAGGATCATACCCGGGATCTTATTACTTAGGTTCCCTTAACCTTTCTCAATATATTATATTCCTTTTATGATCCTCTTCTATAATCCTTTAATTTAAATCCTTTTTATCCTGTTACCTTTTTCTCAAATCTTTCCGTATCTAGTGTATTTCCGGGAAAAATCAAAATGTTCGGATTTGGATTCTGACGATCTTTACATACACTTATATCCCATATAAAGTACTAATAAAATCTCAGAATATCCATATCAGAACCCCTACATAGTGTGGCATGAAAAGTTTTCTCATTCAGCAAAAACACTATTCATAAGGGTTTCAAAATTTCTCAAAAATTGGGGTTATTACAGTCTCCCCTCCTTAAAAGGATTCCGTCCCGGAATCAGATAGAAAACAAATGGGGATACTTTCTTAGCATTACACTTTCTAACTCTCGAGTCAATTTTCCCACATTGTGGTTCTACCACCAAACTCTGCCTAGTTTGATAACCCTTCTCCTAAGCACTCGTTCCTTCTTAATCTATACCCTTCCTGGTTGGTCCATATAGGTTACGTCTGGTTGCATGTCTATGCGCTCATATGCCCCTATTTGTCTGGCATCCGAATTACACTTCCTTAACATTGATACGTGAAACACGTTACGACCTTCTACATGTTCGGGGTTAGGGCTAGCTCATATGCTAACTTCCCAACGTCTTAATATATCCAAGGGTCCAACAAATTGTAGACTTAGCTTTCCTTTCTTTCCGAATCTCATCAATCCTTTCCAAGGGATACCTATAACATTACTAGGTCCCCTATTTCATACTTTTATCCTTTCGTGTCAAATCAACATACTTATCATATCCATCTTGGGCTACTACCAGCCGTCCTCTGATTAGATCTATCATATCCTTGGTCCTTTGGACTACTGCGGGTCCGAGCATCTTGCGCTCTACAACTTAATCCTAACATAAGGGAGATCGACATTGTCTTCCCTCAAGGATCTCATAAGGCGACATCTCGATAATGACATATGATCTATTGTCGTAAGATAACTCAATCCGAATTAAGTGATCATTCCAAATTCTTTCAAGTCTATTGCACAGACTCTCATTATCGCTTTTAGCATTAGAGCTTCTGCTTCTCAATACCCATTCTTTTCCAGTTCGTAATCGCTACTACCTTCCGTTCCTAATATTATACTGGTTATACTTTTGCTCGTTAGTGTCCTATAACCTTTTAGTAACCACGTCAACCTTAGTATCACGAATGTGTTCCCATTCCGCATACTGCCACCACTTTATTACTCCTTTTTCAGTTGTTTCTATTTTCCAAAATTTGATCAATCAAATAGAAGTAAAGGAATTTGTTGAGAGATCACTATGATCATGAACACTTGTTATATCGCATAGTTAGTACAGAAGGTGGCCAGCCTTTAGTACTTGACAAGCAATTAAACAATAGCTGGTATCCTACTCGGCTTCTATCACACAGATAGATAGTCATTCGGCAATACCTCCCCTTTTTGGAAGAGTTGTTCTTCTCAGCTTACATGAAATGAAAAGAAGAGAAAAGAACGAACTGAAGAGAATTGTATATATGAAAAAAATATACTGCCACAAAATATATGGCTTGGAACCTACCTCTGAACTATAGAGGTTTGTCATAGGAGAACAAAACATAAACGTATTTATATCAGCATCAAGTATTATAGCATCGCATTTCACGTGCCTAAATATTTTTTTTTTTGCTAATCCGTCCATCATTCTATGGACCCATGCTCTTCCTCGAGCATATACACAATCACCTTTGAAACTCCCTCGACATCGAAAATCGAACTTGGGATCTCATTCTATATATCACCGTTACTAGGATTCTATGCTCGCACCGCAACCTTCCTCGTATAATAATACGACTCTCTATTGATAAGAAAGAATAATTATTCACTAGGTAGATACTCTACTTAATTAGTCTATCAATGATAACTTATACACTACCACGACCCGATTAGGGGTACTCAATCTCGACACCCATTCCAATACAACTCTCATGGTTGTAATCAGCTCACTACTCGCAGAATCATTGCTGCCTTACTATGGTCCACCATTGACCCACTGTAGTCATTCATTTTCCATGAAGTCTTAATAGCTAACCATACGGAGTCCATACATGTCGTATCAAATCCTTCTAAGGAGGTAACATAATCACCATTCATGATTCATGGAGTACACTCCTGATTCTGACATACATACATGACATGAAGCAGATAAAATTGCAGAAGAGTTTCAAGCAAAGCAACGATAGCAGGTTAATACCATTCTTAATCATATGCCTTAAATAGAAGAATTAACTCAAGGGTTCATCTAGTCCTTTTTGAAACATGGTCGTGGATTATTCTCAAGATAGGACCTTCTAAGATAGATAGCCCGCTCATGGCGATTACACGAATTAAACCTTTACCAACTACTATTACGGTTGGGTATTGCACAGTCATCAGAAGGAATGTCAATCTTCCAAACCATAATTCAACCTTCACATTTTTAACCATCATCACTGTATTCTTTTGACACACGCGCCTATAATTATCCACTTACCTTTAAAGTGTCGGCCACCTCTTTGGCCTTTCCTGATAGTAAAATTTCCTTACAGTCAATGTCATTTTAACCACCTCCAAATAAATTTTCCACCTTATTTCCGATCACTGCTTGAGTGAAGATGTTTTCCTTAAAATCAGATAAGAAAAATATCACCATTTTTTTTATAAGTTATTGCCTCAGTCTTTAGAGGTTAATCACTGTCATGACTGACTCTCAATCATAATTAGAACATCTTTTATCTTAAGTCCTAATTGCCCTGAATAATTTCGACCATTACTGGTTCGATCCATACTTTCTCGTGGTTTAACACGTGCCCCACTTGGCAACATTATAATTACGTCATATTTCCTTTATCAACATTTCTATTCTTGAAAATTTTGAATATTACCTTTCTCCTTGTAAAACCTCTAAGGTTATCCTTCAATCGTTCCTCCTGTATTCCCTAAATACAGGGCATATTAAAATACCATTTACTATTACTAGAACCATTGTCTATATACTTCTGAAAAATTTCTCCACTGATTCTTAAAGGTTGTTGCTACATTAACCCTTTCCAAATCATACTGTCAAAACTCATACTGTCCCTATTAAGGGTGAAATTCCAACCTTTATGCATTCCCCTAGGATTCATTTTAAGTTACCGATGTTCTATCCTTAATTCCACCTTTAAAAGGTACCTGCATCCTTCCATGGATAAATCAAGTCATATATCCCTGATAAGGGTGTCTTATTCAATCATTCCCACCTCGATAGTCTATACCTAACTTCATAATAGCATCCTTATTCAAATTGAGGTCAATCCATATGGCCTCCAAAAGATAACAATGGTCATCCACTTTTCTTTCTTGATTTGGTAATGATAACATGGATGTTCTGGAAGATATTGGTCATGTTCAACGTGAACTTCTTCTTAATAATTCCTTATTTACTTTTGTTGTTTATCTCAACAGTCATCTCAATGTTGGGATATCTTTCATATCTGGCGTCTCCCTTTCTGGGTATCATGCCACCGGTCTTACACTTTACCTTCTTGAAGGTCACTTCCTTCACCCAATTTTCTTAATTTCTTACTTTCTTGTCTCCTCAGTCTATCCGCGTCTCATTATTTATCCTTCAAATTATCTCAAGGTTTCCTCGAATCTTCCCAACTTACAGGGGATAAAATATATGTATCTATTATACCTTCAACCATCAATTTAACTCATGGTGAATCACTCTCATCCGGACGATTACCTACTTTTCTATTTCTATTTCTACGAGTCTTTAGGGTTTCCTCATACCCAACTCCCTTATCATTCCTCAAACTCTCTTGCCTTTATATTCCTTTCTCTTATCGTTATTTCATGAACCAACACAACATAAGCATTGATTTCAAACATCCCGTCATTCTGGATTCGTGTCTTCAAAACGAATCTTGATAACTTTTACAACTTAGATTCATAATTCATCATACTCGTCTGCCTTTGTTCTGGCTCTTAAGCTTTTACACTATCTCCATAACCTTGGGAAGTACTTTCCTGAAAACAATTGACTGAACTTAAATCAGTTTATTATAATCTCTTGCTCCGTGCCTTCCTTGGCCTTTCACCAGCGGGTGGTCTCTCTCTTAGGAGGGTAAGTGACAAAACAGTCTTTTGTGGTTCGTCAATCATTTAGAATCTCAAATGATTCATCTATTTCCTTTAGCCAGGCTCTTGCCTCGACTGGGTCAGCTTGTTCCTTGGAACTCTGAGAGCTTAGCGACTTAAAGGTCATGAAATAATTTCCCACCGCACTGTCTCCTCAGGGTGGTGGTTGGGGATAATAGTCTAAGTTCTCTTTAGACAGGTCCATGAATTGCCGTATAGGGGTACCATCTCGGGTCTCCTGTCCTTACTCGACTTTTGTTTCCTCAGTCTAAATATTACTTCCTACTCCCCATAATTGGGGTCATCTTACATAATTTAAATCCTCATTTTCCACTTCATCATGTTATGGGTTCCTTTTGTCTTGGTGGCAACCTCCCTGACTATCACGTTCAGGGTTTACTCTAACTCTTATTCCTCAAACTAGCTTTCATCTAAGATTTCATCTTTAAGCTCTTAAACCTTTGGAACCCAAATTCTATAGGAATACCTCATTATTCCCTTATCATCACTCTCGGTATTAATCTCATACCTATTTGTTGGCTCTCTGCCTTCATTCATCACTTTTACTGGCACAATATGTTCTTTTCCAATACTTCGGGCTGTATTGCTATCTCAAACAGCTTTTCGGTACCGGCTCCGGTTACCTTCACTACTATTTCCATTTTCTCAAAATCTCTTATAAACTCTCCAAAAAACATTATCATCTCGAGTCTCTCCTTTTTACTAAGGGCATCAGCCACCATATTGGCTTTCCCCGAATGATAAAGAATCTCCCAATCATAATTCTTGATTAGCTCTAACCGCCTCCTCTGGCGTATGTTGAGCTCTTTCTACGTAAGAATGTACTAGAGCTTCTATGGTTTGTGAATCTCACACTTCTCTCCATACAAGTAGTGCCTCAAATCTTTAGGGCAAAACTATTGCCACGAGCCCAAGCTCATGGGTGGGGATATCGAATTTTAAATTCCCTTAATTGTCTTGACGCAGACGTGATTATCTTGCTGTGCTATATAAGAAGCACCCTAATTCCTTATGCGAAGCGTCACTTACAAATCACAAAATCTCATTTTCCATCCGGCAACGCCAACATAGGGAACGTCACCAACCTTTGCTTCGGTTCTTGAAAGTTGTTCTCGTATTTCTCTGTCCATTCGAACTTCTCAGTCTTACGAGTAAGTCGCGTTAAAGGGGCTACTATCTTTACAACTTGAACGAACCTCCGGTAGTGACCGGCCAATCCTACCTCTGGTAGTTGACCAAACCATGCTCATCAATTCATCAGTGGTCCTTTATCCAATCCTGTCAGGATCCTCCATGGGATCCTCCTCAACAACTATCCCTTCTAGGACAACATCCTCAACTGCTAAATCCTCAATATCAACATCATCCGGTCCTGCATTAGGACACTCTATCGGATCCACAATCCGATCTCCAATTAGTAATAAAATATCATCGTGATGTTGCTCCTCAACCTCAGGGTTCGGAGTCCCGCTACCATATACGATAACGAACTTCGCTCCTATCACGATATTTATAAGGGTTCCCATAAGGGTTTTAACTGTCAGTGCTACGTTAGGTAGCCCGACTATGAACTTGGCAAGAGTTCTTATTATCTTAGTTAACTTATTATCTTAACGTCCCATCATCTCTGAGGTTTATAACGCTTAGCTCTGATACCATTTCTGTAACACCCCCAGATCCGGGGTCGGGGATCCGGGTTGTCACGGTCTTTCTTTCCACAATATCACTTCACTTAATTAATAATAATAACCTTATGCTGTGACCCCACACTAACACACACCACAACCCGTTATAGTCTCAGAGATGAAATTTAAATAAGTACAAGTCTTTGAATCCACAATTAAGTCAATACACCTTAAAAAGGTTTCTGAATAAATTTACATTTCTTTGCCATTATTACAATTCATAATATACATTAGTCTGGTACATTACTAGTTGAAAACTTAGCCTATTGGTAATTTCTACCTCAGCTACAGCGGCCTGAACGCTTCCAGAAAGCTGCGGAACGTTTCCTATCCGCTTGCGAATTGGGAGCTTGGTCCTGTTCATCTTATCTATCTGATGTTGTGTGATGAAAGAAGAAAGCAAGGGTGAGCATCAAGCCCACCAAAATAATATGTATAATGATTAACAATATATGAGCCTACTCATAATACTCATGAAAGTCTTGGTCAAAAGAAATGAACCAAGTTTGATATCTTAATGCGATGAAGTCGCAAAATATTCAGTATATATACATATATACTTTTTATAAATATTGGAAGTCCTCTTCCATGCATAATATACACAAAGTCCCAGTGTATAACTGTATAAAAAATATCGTTGCAAGGTGATCTCATATATCTAACCTTGTCTCAACGTTTTTCTGAAAATCTTTGCCATGCATAAGATAATCATTTACTAGATATAAGTTTAAAAGATGAAGTTACAAGATACTCCAATATACTTATATCCTTTCCAAATACTACTTGAACTACCACCGTTCAAGTTATAATTAGTTCAAAAGTTCATCACATAGATGAGACTACAAGATAATACTTGAATAGATTCAACCTTTAAAATATCATCAAAATAAAATGAAGTTATGAGATACTTCATTTGATGCAAACATCATTTTGAAAACTTGACCCTGCCAACACTCAACAATCGCCCAACCGTAGCCTTTCTATCGAAGTGCTCTGGGTAGTGTTGCAGAAATATCCAATTGGATGATGAACTCATTACGGGAGTTTGCCGCGCCAGGAAGACCACTTACGATGATCAGTCGTAGTAGTTCAACCCCACCATTTTCTACATGTAGAGGAGAACCTGTCGGATTTACTTGTCAACCGAACACTGAACTCCTAAGGAATGGACCGCCTTAGCGGAACTTCCAGGCCATTTGGGCCAATATAATAAGGCTGGGCCGGCGCTACTCGGCCACTTACGCCACTCCTAGTTCAGATGAAATCCATGACTCTGAAACGTAAAGCTTGTCCCCACTTTCCCCAAGTAGAAACTTGTTGATACGGCTCCACCAAGAAGTCGTATCTATTTGGAAAGGAGAACTCACCGATATTTCCCAGGCGATGCCTGTTAATGGATTAACTTGTTCCAAGAATTTTACTTCCCGAGTGTTGGGTAAGTAATCAATTCATTTATCAAAACAGCAACCTTGTTGCGAATATAAAACACACCACAGAGCCGGATCCCTCAAGTTTTGAGCGAGTATTTAAATCCCCTTCGAAAGGAGGATCTTAAAAAAAATGAGTTTTGGGATCCGCTCTAACTTTTAAAAAAATCATTTTGAAGACTCGCAAAACATTTTTAAGAATGTTTGGAGTGAAGCTGATTTAATGAAGTAAATCAGTCCCCAGAATATTTAGAAAATGTCTGAATATTATTATTTAAATAATATTCCCATAAAGAATAATCTTTATAAAATAATTGAAGTAGAAGTATTAAAACTTATACTTGAAATGAATAGCAAATAATCAAAGATATACTTATACGAAAGTAATATCTTTATTTGAATAATCAAAAGTAAGTTTGATTATCGACACCTTATTCTTTAATACAATAAAGAATATTATTAAGTAATAAGCGGAGTCATAATACCTCGAATGAATACTATAAATAATATTCATAAAATAAAGGAGTCATACATCCTCAAATGAATATCCAAGTAATATTCAATAATAATATAAACTGAGTCATAAGCCCTCGAATGAATATTCAAATAATATTCAAATAATAAAATAAACTGAGTCATAAGCCCTCGAATGAATACTCAAATTAATATTCAATTAAGTAAAATAAAGGTATCGAATAAACCTTATTCGATCCATAGTTTTAAAAACTATATCCATATATATATAAATATATATATATATAATATACTCGGGAACATCGACTCCCGGTTTAGAAATATGTTCACCTTTTATCCCCTATACTAAGGGTATACGCAACTACTTGCTTATTTCTAGCATAGGTATTATGCAACTATAAGCATTGAAATCAACGGATAGATAACCAGATTACGAAACAGACATGCATATATACCATATCAGCATGCTCCAATATATCGCAAAATTTGCTAATAACAATCATGCACTATCACAAGATAATGCATATACATATATTTACATCACAACAACAGTATATCGGGTAGAAAACTTGCCTGAGCGACTGGGGGTTACGAATGGCTCGGGACGAGTCTGGTAACCTATAAACAACAAGTAAGTTGGAATTAAACCAAAGTCACTTGTAAATCTATACTCTAACCAACTCAGACTCTAACGCTCGTTTTGCGCTTACTGATTCTCTTAAGTCACTCGAGTACCCTCGGCTCCACCATTTTTAATAATTTAACCTTTACGAGTTTTAAGGCGATTCCTTCGCGAGTGTCTTACCAACTGCCTAACACACTTACCATAAATGTTTCATGCATTAATTAACCCTTATTGGTCTTTAACCTATGTTTCAAAGTAAGGCGAGGGGAAAAGTTTCGTTCGCGAAACGCCGTTACTTGAAACGGTTGTTTCTCCTAAACCGTGCATCGGAATCGAACGAACTACATATCAAAACGAAGCTTGTAACATGAGCTATCTAAACATGGCAGTGGTCATAATCTAGCAGGGGGTTCTCGGGTCCTAATGTTATGCACAAAAACAGTCCAAAGAAAATCGGACGTTACGACGGCTATGTTTACGCGATTACCAATGTTTAAACTACTCCAATTAACCACCAACCAACTCATAACCATCAATACAACAAAACTTCACCTAAACCATACCACATCAGTCCATAATCTCCAAGGTTTTCAACTCAAACAACCACAATCACGACCTATGAACTATAATCAAGCTTCAATTACCAAAAACACTTCCAAATCAAACCAAACTACTAATAATCACAATCCATGCTTCTCATTTCACAACACCAACCATTAAACTTACTAACAAATAAAGTAAAGGCTAGGTTTTGAAGTTTATACCTTCCTTGGGAGGTGTTAAGTTGCTAGGAAGCCTTAGGGAGCCTCCTACAAGCTTGATCTTTCCAAAGAAATCAAGAATACAAAGTTAGGCTTTGAAGTTTCTAAAAGTCCGATTTAAAGAACTGTAAAAATGAGGGTCTTACCATGATTATTTGGATGAGACTTGTGAATAAGAGTTGTAGGCCATCTCAATACCTTTCCAATGAGCTATAGAACACAATATTTGAGTGAGAAATGAAGGAGATACAACAGTTTTAGTGTTCTGGTTCTGTTTTGGCCGAGAGCATGAAGAACAATGCCTTGGTTTCTTTTTGATTTTGATGAAAAATGATTTGCTTGGCTTGGTTGGTTTGATTTTTGTGTTTGTTTTAGTAAATTACCTAGTTGCCCTTGATTTTGTGTGGTTAAAAAGCCACCACATCTCCTTCCTTCCCATGTCATGCTTGTGTCATCCTCATAATGTCATCCTCCCCTCCTTGTCCTCTTCTCATTGGTTGGGTGACATCATCCTCTCTAATCCCTTTGATTAACTTCCTAATTATTTGCCTAATGACCGCTGATCTGTTATACGGTTCGCTTAACTTTCGTTTTCGTTTATCGTTTGAAGGATCATACCCGGGATCTTATTACTTAGGTTCCCTTAACCTTTCTCAATATATTATATTCCTTTTATGATCCTCTTCTATAATCCTTTAATTTAAATCCTTTTTATCCTGTTACCTTTTTCTCAAATCTTTCCGTATCTAGTGTATTTCCGGGAAAAATCAAAATGTTCGGATTTGGATTCTGACGATCTTTACATACACTTATATCCCATATAAAGTACTAATAAAATCTCAGAATATCCATATCAGAACCCCTACATAGTGTGGCATGAAAAGTTTTCTCATTCAGCAAAAACACTATTCATAAGGGTTTCAAAATTTCTCAAAAATTGGGGTTATTACACAATGCCAACATAGGGGCCGTCACCAATCTTTGCTTTAGTTCTTGAAAATTGTTCTCGTATTTCTCTGTCCATTCGAACTTCTCAGTCTTACGAGTAAGCCGCTTTAAACGGCCTGCTATCCTTGCAAACTTGAACGAACCTATGGTAATAACTGGCCCATCCTACCTCTGGTAGTCACCCTAACCGCGGTCATCAATTCATCAGCGGTCCTTTCTTCATTCTTGTCAGGATCCTCCACGGGATCCTTCTCAGCAACAATCCCTTTTGGGATAACATCCTTAATTGCTACATCCTTAATATGAACATCATCTGGTCCCTTGTTAGGGTGCTCCATTGGATCCACAATCTGATCCCTAATAAATATTAAAACATCATCGTATTATTGCTCTTGAACTTCAGGGTTCGGAGTCCCACTACCATATACGATAACGAACTACGCTTATATCACGATATTCACAAGGTTTCTCGTAAGGGTTATAACTAACAGTACTACGTTAGGTAGTCCGATTGTGAACTTGGCAAGAGTTCTTATTATCTTAAAGAAATTATTATTTTAACATCACATCATCTCTGAGGTTTATAACTCTGGGCTCTGATACCATTTTTGTAACACCCCCAAATCCGGGATCGGGGATCCGGGTTCTCACGAGTTCCATTTCCCTTAATAACACTTAATCTTAATAAACAACCAACTACTGCGTACTGTGACCCCACAATATACACACACACACCACAAGTTATAGTCTCAGAGATGAATACCAAAAATAACACAAGTAATTTTATTCCACAATTATAAGTCATTACACCTCAAAAGGGTTTCTGAATAAATTTACATATTCTTTGCCATTATTACAATTCATAATATACATAAGTCTGGTACATCAATAGTTGAAAACCTAGCCTATTGGTAGTTCCTACCTCAGCTATAGCGGCATCAACGCCTACAGGAAACTGCGGAACGTTTCTTATCCACTCGCGAATTGGGAGCTTGATCCTGTTCATCTTGTCTATCTGTTGTTGTGTGATGAAAGAAGAAAGCAAGGGTGAAAAACAAGCCCACCGAAATAATATGTATAATAATTAATAATATATGAGCATTCTTATAGTACTTATGAAAGTCTTGGTCAAGAAGAAATAAACCAAGTTGATATCTTAACGCGACCAAGTCGCAAAATATTCAGTATATATGTATATATACTTTTCAAAATCTTGGAAATCCTCTTCCATGCATAATATACATAGAGTTCCAGTTTATAACTGTATTAAAATATTGTTGCTAGGTGATCTCATATATCTAACCTTGTCTCAACGTTTTTTCTGAAAATCTTTGTCATGCATAAGATAATCATTAACTAGATATAAGTTGAAAAGATGAAGTTACAAGATACTCCAATATACTTATATATTTTCCAAATACTACTTGAACTACCACCGTTCAAGTTATAATCAGTTTCAAAAGTTCATCACACAGATGAGACTACAAGATAAGACTTGAATAGATTCAATCTTTGAAATATCATTTGAAAGAAATGAAGTTACGAGATACTTCATTAAGTCCCAATATATATATACACCTATATATATATATATATATCTCATACACTCCTTGAAAACCTCTGTTATGAAAATTATAAAAAGAGTTTTAATATCCAATGAATTTGGAAAGAAGAAAGCTTTGGCATAAACCCGATATCTTGCTGATCAGGAAAAGATACCAATTAAGTAACCTTTTCTACTAGTAGATGGATGAATCCCCCACCGGTCATCACCCTGGCCGTATTAGGGCCTTGTGCTGGACCGCCACCCGGCCTCTTATGCGTTGATGGACTGCCACCCAGCCACTTATACTTTGATAGACCGTACCCCAGCATGTCGCTTATGCCGACTCAATTAGATGGACTTACTTCCCGAATGTTGGGCAAGTAATCAAATTTTTTTATCAAAACCGCAACCTCGTTGCGAATATAAAATACACCACAGAGCCGAATCCCTCAGATTTTTGAGCGAGTATTTAAATCCCCTTCGAAAGGAAGATCTTAAATTTGAAAACGAGTTTTGGGATCCGCTCTAACTTTTAAAATCATTTTGAAGACTCGAAAACATTTTAAAGAATGTTTATAGTAATGATGATTTAATAAAATAAATTAGTCCCGATATATTAGAAAATATCTAAATATTATTATTTAAATAGTATTCCCATAAATGATAATATTTATAAAATAATTGAAGTAGAAGTGTTAGGTCACACACACTGTAGAAGGGGGTTGAATACAGTGTATAGCACAATCAAATCGAATTCTAATAACACAAGTAACAGAAAAACAGACTTTATTCAAAGCAATAAACTCTGTTACAATGCAGAACTGTCCTCTCTCAGTGATGAACAAATATCACGAGAGCAGCTAGGGTTACAAAGAATAGTATTCTCGATAATGATAACACTTATAGTGTAAACCCTATGTCTGTGTTTATATACTACATAGTTACAAGATAATCGCTAATTAATATCGAATATAATTCTGTTTCCTAAAATATATCAATCAGATATCTTTTCTTCCAAGTATTCTATTCTTCATAGAATTCCTTCTTCATGCATATCTCTTCTTATGTTTATCTTGATCTTCTCTTTAATCAATCAGCCGCCTTCCTAGTCTGAACGTTTCCTTTAAGTCCTGATATTATATTCTGATAAATATCTCCTGAACCTTAAGTACTGATAACTTAAGTTATGACTTCAGTATAAGTGCTGATTTCGGTTAAGTACTGATTTGTCCTGTTTAAGTAAGATCTGAAAACTAAACATAAATCATATTAGTCATGACATTATCAAATATATCTAACAATCTCCCCCAACTTGTAAATTAGCATAATATACAAGTTTAACAGATATTTGATGATGTCAAAAATATTAAGTACAAATGCATGAGAATTTGACTAGATAACTACAACTTATAGTCCTTAAAGCTTTACCAACTTTAACTTCTGATAACAACTTCAGTCTGTATTCATATCAGAATTTGAGCAGTTGTAGATCTTGACTTGGCTTCACTTTCTGATCTCTCTGATGTCAGGAGTTGTTCTAAGATAGTTCTTTAACAAACATCTCTCAGCATATCTGAGTTCATCAATCATCCTCCTTTTAGCATCTTTAAGCTCTGCAGAATCTTCACCAGTTTGAAAGATAGCAGCCCTGAGATCATTAATTCTAGCTTTCCTTATGTCCTGATCCAGTCTGATCAAATATGCCTTGTCAGACTCAAGATTGAATTCTACAGCCTTGTAACCCAGAAAGGTAGTTATAATCTTAGCAGAGTTAGGCTTCATCTCAACAATATCACCCTTGTGATCTCTATACTTTGGAAGATATGTGCTGTCAGACTTTACAGAATAAAGTCTTTTCTGTTTCTGAATTTGACTCTTTAAATAGTTTACAGCACATTCTGTTATTCTGTCATTCACTTGAAGTAAAAATAAAACATGTTCCGGTTCTTTAAAATACTTCAGTGGAATAGCATTTTCCCTTATGTGGTAAACCCTACCATCTGTCATGAAGTATTACAAGATGTGTTCTTTCAAATAGGTATGGTAAACCATCTATACAGATTCTAGTTGATTCAATCTTTCAGGAGTTGCTCCAATACCTGGTTCACTTAAGGAAGTTGGATTATTGGTTGTGTTCTGTACTTTTCTTTCATCAGCACTACCCAATCCAGATATATCTCTTGCTTCCTTTCCAGTAACCACTCTTGCTTTAAAACCACTTGCAACAGTCTTCAAAGGTTGAGTCTGTTTGGCTTTGGTTAAACCTGGTAGGAGTAAATTTGAAGGTTTAACATGAGCAATGTCAGAGGTTTCCTTTGATTTATCTTCTGATATCAAGTCAACTTGAGCTATATCAGAGGTTACTTGCTTCTTTGTAATATCAGAACTAACTATATCTTGACTCTGAACAACTTGAGCCATATCAGAGGTTATCTTAGAAATCTTTCTTGAAGTCAGAGTAAGATCAGTATCTTCAACAGTAATTTCTTCATCCACAGGAGGCACATAAACATTTATAGGTTCACCAACTTTTTCGTTGCCCTTAGACCTTGGATCTATCTGCAATTGTGATTTGGCCTTAGTTGCCTTAATATTTGTCCTTTCTTTTATCACAATGCCTTTGGCCTTTGGAAGTTTCTTTTTACCAACAGAAGCTTCAGATTTAGAGTTAACTTTTTCTGACTTAAGTCTAGCTTCTTCTTCCAATAGACTCTCAAAGTCCATTCCTGGATTTTCCTTCAGAAATAACTGTCTTGAAATTTCTTCATCAAGATCCAAAAGTTCATCAGAACTTATTCTTTTACCAGTATCAGAAGTAATTCTTTTTCCAGTATCAGAACTTGTTCTAAGACTTGTAGCTTCAGCTCTTCTTGATGAAAGACCTCTACCTTGACTATGACCTCTACCCATTCCAGAGTTTCCCTGGTCATTTTTTTCATCATCCTTCCCCTTCAGTGTCTTAACAATTTTGCATTTGGACTTAATTACCTTCTCCCCCTTTTTGGCATCAGCAGGTAAAAGAAGAGAGACAAGCAATTCCACTGAGGATTGGATCTCATCGAGTTGAGATTGCTGAGAAGCTTGATTTTTCAAAATTTCATCAATCTGAGACTGTTGCTTCTCTTGGGTCTTCTCAATGTAAGCAACTCTGTCAAAGGTAGGTTGGAAGAAAGTTTTCTTGTCAATTTTCTTAGTCATTTCTTGCTTGAGCAATTCTTCCTGAATTTTATGTACCTCTGCATGAGTTGTTGAATGTAGACCTTGCAGATGTCTAGTACTCAATGCAGTGACTCGAAGCTGTGTCTTAAAATCATCATTAATTAGCATCTCATCAGCTTTTTCCAAGTGCTCAGCAAGAATTTTTTCAGATGGAACAAAGGTAACTGTGTTCCACTCTTTAGTCCACTCCTGTCCTCTAGGAGTTTCACTCCAAGGTACTGGTGCTTTCCTTGTAACAAACCTCTTGACTATCTCACTTTTGTGAACAGTTTGTTTAGGTGCATGTCCTGATGGACCAGCTGCAGTAGCATCTTCATTTATAGCAGCATCACCAGTAGTATCAGCATTTGCAGCATCAGAACTTACAGAATCAGCATCTTCTGATAAAAGAACAGTATGAGAAGCTATTGAGGCTTCAACATCATCCTCTAAGTGATGATCTGCTTCCAAGTTCTGATCAACATCCATAGTCTGATGCTCACCTATATTCTGATCATCAACATCTAGATGCAGAGAAGGTGTTGTAGACAATTTTGGAGTTTCATTAGCATCAGTAAGAGGTGTTGTTGATGGATTAATTGATGTTGGAGCTTCTAAGTAAAGAACCTCAGGCACAACTAGGTTGTGAATATCAATTTCAGCACTTGTGCCTGGGTCTGCAGTAGATACTGGTTCATGTACAGGAGACACAGGTGGTGTAGTTGCTTTATCTGTAGCAGCTTCCTGAGTTGGTGACAATGGAGGTGGAGATGCAGTAGCTTCAGCAAATTTTGGCTCTTTTGAGATCAGAGATTCCTGATCTCCTTCCTTAGCTGCTGCTTTCTCATCATCTGAAGCTGGCATGTGAGCTCTCTGTTTCTTTCTTTTCTTTGAAGGTGTGGATTCCTTGGGAGTTTCAGCATATGACATTCTTCTAAGCCTTTTGGGAAGCTTAGATCCCCCAATTCCAGTATCCTTCTGAGAAGGAACCTTCTCAGCTTCTTTAACAACAGGTTCTGATGCAGAAACCTGTTCCTCACTATCTGACTCATCTCTCAGAACAATCCTCCTTCTCTTCTGTGATGTCTGAGGGACAGTCTTTGTCCTCTTAGGCTTGGAAGATGAAGGCTTCACAGTATGTGCTGATAATGAAGGTTGAGCTATCTGTGAAGGTTTGAGATGTGTTCTGATAGAGGGTTGAGTCGGTTGTGGTGTATGTGTGGTATGTTCTGAAGGTTGTTGTGGTGTTTGGAATGTGGTGGTAGGTTGAACATCAGGATAAACAGATCTGCAGGTTAGTGGATTAGCATTTACCAAGATCTATTTTACAGACTGAGGTATCTGTAAGGGTCTAACCACCTTTTTCTTAAGGTCAGCATTTACCAAGTCATTAAAAGCCCGTTTTGCAAGTTTAAAGGGTGGAAATAAAGAACTGGCTAGTTGAGGTTCATCAGCATAGCAAAAAGTATATATAAGCTGACAGAATCTAGCAAAGTATACGACATTCCTATCCTCTGTCATCCTATCCCCTATAAAGCATAGCACAGCACTTGCAAAATCAAAATGAGTTTGGTGAATAATAGCATACCCGATGTGATGACTCATGATTGGAATGGCATCAAAGTTGGAACACTTGTTGTCGAATGCTTTAGTGATGCAGTCGAAGAAAAAGCTCCATTTCTTTCTGATATGTGCTCATTTCAACTGTCCAAGCTTGGCCAAACTCTTCTCATACCCCAAATTGGCCATGAGCTGCTGGAGAACGGGTTCCTCCGGTGTTGAAAAAATGCAGCCTTCTGGTAAGTGTAGAGCTTTACGAACTGCTCAGGAGTTACCACATGCTCAACATCATTTACTTCGAAAATAATGCTTGGAGTACCAGTAGCACCACCATTATCAAAATGCCCAGTCCGCCAAAACGTCAGAACTTATTGGCTGGAAATGAGTTGAGGTTGGGTTAATGCATACCTAATTTCACTGTGTGCTAGAAGATCTTGCACAAAGTGTAAATCAGATGGAGCTTCATCATGGTGTAAGATTGCAGCATAGTTGTGGGGAACAAACTTGGCTCCATCTATAATCAAATCCTTAGGTGCCATGAGAAAAATTGAGAAATAAGTTTGCCTGTAAGGTGTTTGACAAAATGTCTGTATGAAAAAAAAACGTCAGGAGATGAGAGAGAAAAGAAGTAAAGAAAGAGAGATAAAGTGTGAAAGTAAATAAAAGATTTTACAATCTTCTCTCTCTATTACTTATACACGGTAGAAAAAATAACCGTTGGACACCTGTCAGACATGCAGCAGTAAAGAATAATTAATGGGCACGGGAAAACAGTAATCATTACTTATCACATGCAGTTTTTCAAGGAAAAACCGTTCCATTTACCAAGTAATCCCATTAATTTAGGTAGTTTAGTTTTAATTTAAAATTTAAACTGTTCCCACTTAAAAAATTATTTTTACTGCGAGACCAATATTCTGTATAAATACACTAAGTGAGAGAATGACCAAATAAAATAAATCAAGTAAACAGGTATTGCCACGTCAGAATCAGAACTTGATTTGTATCAGAAATAAAATGGTCATCAGATTATGGATAAATGGATTTAAAAATATATCACAATTTCAAACATCTCAGAGACCAAATCTTGCAAAAATAGAAATTTTCATTAATATATTGAGAAAATACATTCATGAAATTTAAATTACAGCATAACATTACAAGATTGTCCTAAGCTACAATTCCTAACAGCAACAACTATTGTCCTAAGCTAAGAAGCCTGACAAAGCTGATGGTGAAGAGAAATAGGGAACAGAAACTATTTCTTCTTCCTGCTCTCAACAAAGAGAATAGCGAGTCGTATGATTCGCTCCTGTTGTCGAAGATGACGAAGATGTAGTTCTCTGCGAACTTTCAACAGATCACGTTTAATAACCTCTAAAAATTGAATCCAGAGATTGTGAGGGATGTTGGCGATAGGGTGTGGAGTTGGAATTTCATTTATAAAGACATGTACAGTCTCATCACCATAATTGTAAAACCAGCCAAAAGCAGCCATTTTTGGTGTTAAGAATAAAATGAGAGTGAGTTTGTGAGGAATTTAGAGATGTGCTGGCTGGAGTGAAGTGTTGGTTTATATAGGCAATGGAATGTCAGGAGACGCAAGTAAAATTTAATGCTGACAGGTAGAAATAATTCTACCTCGTCTCCCTAGACTGAGGAGAATAAAAACAGCCATTGGAAGAGTAAAACAGGGTTTAATGCGCACAAGAAACAAGTAAACATTAATGTGCATCGACGTGTACCACTAACCCTAAATATAGTGACTGTTAATATCTCACCCAAACATATTCTGATGTAAAATGAGACTGTTTCAGATTTTAACCATAAATAAGTCAAGTAAAGGATCAGAATTTAATATCAGCACTTAGAATTATATCAGAACTTAACAGTCATCAGAACATGATTTCTTAACTCGAAAAGTGAATGCCTATTTCTGTAATTCTTCACACAAATTCTGATTTCGGTTCTTCAGAACTTAATCATCAGAACTTCCATCATAACTTGTCCTCAGAATGTATGTAATCTGACACATAAACTGTTCATCTAAAACCACATTGATCACCACAGTAATTTTCATCATTCATATGGAGTGAAAGTGTGTGCATTTAAGCTAAATATCAGACAAAGAGTAAAGTTTGATTCACTTCAGTACATCTTAGAAATAAGGCATAACTAAGAATCTTTACTTAAAATATGTCATTATGCTGAAGCCTACTATTGAATGAGTTTATGCATGAGTCCACCTCAACTGTTTTGTGTTAATTTTATGCATCTTTTGAAATTCCATTTTACAGTGGCTTCTCAGTGTAAGTGAGTCACGACTGCTTATCAGAATTTATGCTATTATCAGAGTATTTCTCCAGTAATCATAGAGTGTGAAAAGTCACCAAGAAAAATAATTATTTGCTTTTCTAATGCATATTACTTAATACCAGCAATGCACTTGGGTCGTCCCTTCCATATTTTTACTCTAGATCTCAAAGGAGTACCTGATTTTTATTCCTTGTTCTTTTCCTTTTTCTTTCGATAAGTGAGGTTTATCAGCACTTAGTACATTCAGCAGATTTACTAACATCAGAACTTAACAGATGAGAAGCATTATTCTAGTTTTTGACTTAGTAATAAGATAGACAAAGTAGACTTAACTAAGCTCAATATCAGAATTTTCTTGTGTTAATAGATTTCCACATAAATAATTACTTCTAACATGGGATCTTTAGTATATTAAAGACTACTAGGTCAGCATCTAGCACAGATATCCTCATAGGATTGAATAGTCACAGAAACATTCATATAACTATCAGAGTTTTAGAAATTCACATCAGACAACAATCAGTACTTAAGCAATTTCCAATTAGGCACAGAATACACAAAGAGAGTAATATCTGTAAATACTGATCATAAAGTCTGATGCATCAGAATAAAACTAAGCAGATTTAGAGAAAGAACCTGAAACCATTCCAAGTTCATTTACCAATCTTGTAAAAGTAGCTTCACACGGTGGTTTTGTGAAGATATCTGCTAGTTGTTGATCTGTTGGAACAAAGTGCAATTCCACTGTACCTTCATCCACATGTTCCCTTATGAAGTGGTACCTAATGCTGATATGCTTTGTCATTGAGTGTTGAACTGGATTACCTGTCATAGCAATAGCACTTTGATTATCACAGTAAATAGGGATTTTAAAGTATGTTAACCCATAATCCAGTAACTGATTCTTCATCCAAAGAATCTGTGCACAGCAGTTTCCTGCAGCAATGTATATTGCTTCTGCAGTTGATGTGGAAATTGACTTTTGTTTCTTGCTAAACCAAGAAACCAATCTGCCTCCAAGAAATTGGCAGCTTCCACTTGTGCTTTTCCTGTCAATTTTGCAACCTACAAAATCTGTATCTGAGTAACCTATTAGTTTAAAATCTGATTCTCTAGGATACCACAATCCCAGATCAGTTGTTCCTTTAAGATACTTGAAAATTATGTTCACAGCTGTTAAGTGAGGTTCTCTTGGATATGCTTGAAATCTTGCACAAAGACAGGTAGCATACATGATATCAGGTCTACTAGTAGTTAGATAGAGTAAAGAGCCAATCGTACTTCTGTAATCAGTAATATCTACTGATTTACCAGTATCCTTATCCAGTTTTATTGCAGTGGCCATGGGAGTGGATGCACTTGAACAATCTTGCATTCCAAATTTCTTCAGCAAATTTCTGCTGTACCTGGTTTGACAAATAAAAGTGCCTTCTTCATTCTGCTTGACTTGAAGGCCCAGAAAATAGCTAAGTTCCCCCATCATACTCATTTGATATCTTGACTGCATCAGTTTGGCAAACTTCTTGCAAAGTCTGTCATTTGTAGAACCAAAGATGATATCATCAACATATATCTGAACCAAAAGTAAGTCCTTTCCATGGTTGAGGTAGAACAATGTTCTGTCTATAGTTCCTCTGTTAAATCCACTTTCCAGAAGAAACTGAGCTAAAATCTCATACCATGCTCTTGGAGCTTACATAAGGCCATAAAGTGCTTTATCAAGCCTGTAGACATGATTTGGATATTTGGAATCTACAAAGCCTGGAGGTTGTTCAACATATACTTCCTCCTCCAATTCTCCATTGAGAAAAGTACTTTTCACATCCATTTGAAAGACAGTAAATTTTTTGTGAGCAGCATAAGCCAAAAATATCCTTATGGCTTCCAATCTAGCAACTGGTGCAAATGTTTCATCATAATCAATTCCCTCATGTTGAGAATATCCTTTTACAACCAACCTTGCTTTATTCCTTGTAATTATGCCATCACTATCAGTTTTGTTTCTGAACACCCACTTTGTACCAATAACAGATCTGTTCTTTGGTCTTGGCACTAGGGTCCAGACTTTGTTTCTTTCAAATTCATTCAACTCTTCCTGCATTGCTTGCACCCAATCAGCATCTTAAAGAGCTTCTTCCACTTTCTTTGGTTTAGTCTGAGAAAGAAAAGAATTGTAAAGATATTCACTTGAAGTAGCTGTTCTAGTTCTGACACCTGCATCAGGATTTGCAATTATTAAGTCAGGTGTATGTGATTTAGTCCACTTCCTTGCAGATGGAAGGTTTTCTCTAGAACTGGATGCTCCCCCATGATCCATGCCATCTTCATCAACATCTTCTGATGCTTCCCCTGAAACTATGCTCTCTGAGTTGGATCCTTCAGTATTTAAATTTTCAGAATTATCAGAACTTGGCTTATTAGAACTTGATGAATTAGAACTTGAAGAGCCAGTTGTATGTTCTGATGCTTCTTGAGATGTGGTTGTATCTTCAGTATGCTCCCCCTACACAGGTGCATCTTCCTTTGGCGTAGTCACCACAGTTTCAATAACATCAGAGTTTAATCCATCAGAGTTTGCAGTATCAGGATTTAGACTGTCAGGATTTTCAGTATCAGAATTTAAGTCTTCATTTTCAAATTTCAGCTGTTCATGATCATTGAAATCTTCAAGTCCAGTAATTTTTTTATCATCAAAGGAGACATTGATAGATTACATGACCACCCTTGTTCTCAAGTTATAGACTCTGAAGGCTTTTATGGAAAGTGGATATCCAACAAAGATTCCTTCATCAGCTTTTAGATCAAATTTGGATAGTTGTTCAGGATGAGTCTTAAGAATAAAATACTTGCATCCAAATACATGAAAATACTTCAGATTTGGCTTCTTTTTCTTCACCATCTCATATGGTGTCTTTCCATGCTTGTTAATGAGTGTTGCATTTTGAGTAAAACAAGCAGTCTACACAGCTTCAGCCCAGAAATAGGTTGGAAGCTTTGCTTCATCAAGCATAGTTCGTGTATCTTCAATAAGAGTTCCATTCTTTCTTTCAACAACTCCATTTTGCTGTGGAGTTTCAGGAGCAGAAAATTCCTGTTTGATTCCCTGGTCTTTGCAGAACTCTTCCATTGTAGAATTCTTGAACTCAGTGCCATTATCACTTCTTATAATTTTCACAGAGTCTATAACCAATTTATCCAGTTTCTTGACATGATCAATCAAGATAGATGCAGTTTCACATTTTGTGTGCAAGAAATACACCCATGTGTATCTAGTGAACTCATCCACTATTACCATAGCATATTTCTTCTTTGCAATAGACATGACATTCACTGGACCAAATAGATCAACATGTAGTAGGTGATAAGGCTCAAGAATTGATGATTCAGTCTTGCTCTTGAATGAAGATTTCCTTTGTTTAGCCTTCTGACAAAAATCGCAAAGGCCATCAGGAGCAAATACTGACTTTGGCAGTCCTTGATAAGTGGCATTTTATACCACTTAGAACGTCTTAAAATAGCTTAAATTGGTGTCTTGAAATCAAGTATTTTGTGTATTTGATGCGTTTTTCTAGTGTTTCTGCATTTTAGGGTAATAGTTGCATTTCGGGGGAGTAATCATCAAGAATAAGCCTTGGCATGTGTTCAGCATTGCGAGAGGAAAGAAAGGGGCAGATTACAGCGAAGAAACGGAGCAAACTCAGGAATTTTCCAGTAGGGTCCTGAGCGCCCGCTCAGCTATGCTGAGCGCCCGCTCAGCCCGCTCAGCTATGCTGAGCGGCCGCGCAGGGTCGGGAAAAATAATAATTTGTTTTAGACTTCTACTTTTTTTTTGGCTTCCAACTTCTATATAATCTAAGTTTTATAGGACTATTATATAAGTAGATTTAGAGACGTTTTCACAAGGTTCGATCGTGGTATTAAGCAAGGAGCGAAGGAGATAAGGAAGAAGACCGTTTTAGCACACCGCAACGAAGAGGAAGCATATTTTCTTGTGATTCTTTATTTCATTGTAACGTTGGATGCTATTTTTCTTGCTTTGAACCTATTTACTGTAACGCCCACCAGACCCGGGGTATAAGTCTAGGGGTTACGAGTTAATCACCAAACATGTACAAGCTTATTAATAAATAATAAAGAAATGAAACTAAACCCCTTAACAACTACCAGGACCTTTTTAGGTTGAAGTATGAAAACAAGAACCACTAACTATTTTTATTACAAACCAACATTTAAAATCTCACAAACTTTCTTTATTACAAACCATTGTCTAATTCATTTTAAACTAAGTTCAGTTTTTATTCAAACACACATACTATCTATCAACACTCCACCTGCTCGGGCAACTCAAAGCTTTCTTCCTGGATTGGGATCAACACCTTGGGTATAAGAGGATCCCGAGGCTTGACCCGCTTCTTTACCACTGGTGTTCTAACGGGTTTCATATTCCTTCTTAACTGAAACAATAAGGTGAATAACAGCAAAAAGGGGTGAGCCAAAATTGCTCAACAAGTCTACAAAATATACATAATGTTAAAGAAATATAACTGAATCCGTATCCCAGGTATATCTGCAAAGATAGAACCTCATAAGAATCAAAAGAAGGCCATTGCTGGAGAATACAAACGAACTACACTGGACTCAAGTTCGCAGCTATACCCTGCTGATCAGCCAGGATACAGTGCAGATCTATATCTCACTATATAGATCACGTCGGGCACCCAGGCACTACGGCCCATCTCAAGGATCCGGTTATGTCCCGGTCCTTAGGATTAAGTAACCTTAATCCCCAAAAGTAATGTTATCCAGTCCCTGGAATAGCAACCGGAACAATAGGTATACTTTGATATATTCTAATCACCAGAATATATTAATAATTGTGAGTAATAATTGGAATATGAATAATAAATTCAAATGAAAAGAATAATTCAAGAATCGAACTGAGATATGAATAAAGGAATTAAGGTAATGCAAATGTAATAAGAATCTGAAGAGAATATCACTATTCTGGAAAATAGAATAGAGGAGAAACTTGCCTTCTGTGCGACTTACTGCAATTAAATCACTTCCGTCTATCCCCTACTTGACCTGCCTTGCTAGCTTAGTTTCTGTTAGCAAAATAGATTGGTTAAGTCATTTTGTACTTCTGTCGCACCTTAAATCGACTTCATTTTGTTTCTACTATTTACCCATACGTTTATAACCAACTCGAATATTACATATAAACAAGTAAGACTCGATTAACCATATAATACACATAAGCACATATGCGCATAATCGTTTTTATAGTTAAAATAATTTTTAGAATCGAAATCGATTTGCTGATTGCTCCGTTGATCACCTTCTACTTCATTTCCCATTTTTCCGGAATTTTTCGAACTCGTCTCGGCAAGCATTTCGACTGATAATCAAGCAATCAATAAAATCAACTAATTTCGAGAAGAAATTAGGTCTTCATATTATTTTTAGTGAAAAGAATTCATTTTTCTGAGTCAACAGACTTTCGTTTCGCTCAATTCGGACTAACGGTTGAATTATTATCAATTAAACACTGATAATTCAACTTATTATTCAATATAAATAATTATTTAAGAAAAAAATCAAAGTCAAAAATAATTTTTTTATAATTTTTGGAGTTAAAATGAATAAGTTATGATTTATTGAAAATTATGTGACTAATTATCAAAATAATTAATCACTTTTAAATATTTAATAAATAAATAACTAATAAATAATTAATAGATAATTATTTAATAATTAATCCCTAATTATTAGGATTAATCACAATTTATTATAAATATTTACAACTCATCGTTATTTATTTGATTAGATCGATTATTTATAAATAAATAATCGATATCATTAACTGGTACGTTAATTATTAAACAATTGAGTCATTATTCGAATCAAAATCCAACTCAACAATCGATTACTCGTATAAATACGAATCATTCACCTTTCTCGTATAATTATTGAATTATTACGATTATTATTGCAATTTATACGATTCAACTAATTATTACGACATTCTTCGAATAATTATTGCTCGAATAATAATTCTCATTATCGAATCACTACTCGTATGACTACAAGTTACTCGTAATATTTACTAATTATCGGATCATTAATCGTATTATTTAATCTTTAATTAATTACGTAATTACTAATTAATTACCTAATTATTAATTGATTAGATAACTAATAAATAATTAGATAAATAATTAAATAATTAAATTCGAATTTATAAATTAATAAAATAATTCAGAAATTAATAATATTATTTTTCAGAATTTAAATCTAATTTTTAGCTAATTATTAGAATTATTAAAACTAATTTCTAATTTTCAGAAAATAAAATAAATAAATAAAAATCCAGAAACACAAAATAGCAGTCAGGGTTTGGGTTTTTAGGATCAAACCCGGGTCGTTTCCCGGGTCGAAACCGGGTCGACTCGGGTCGAAACCGGGTCGACTCGGGTCGAACAAGAACACGCCGGCTGCCCAGAACCCCGACGCCGGCGGCGTCTTTCCCGGCGATTCGAACGGTGACTACACAACATCAGTCACTGCTAAAACTTGCTGGAATCGTCTCCTACGAATCCCATGAACCTAAATACGCGGCTTTAAATCACAGACGATCGCTGTAGGGGCCGGAAAACTGGGGAACGCGGCGGCGGCGTCAAAATCCGGCGAGCTCGCAAACCACAACCAAAATCGACAAAACAGACATGTATCGACAGGAAATTTAACGACCTACATGCTTATGGCAACGAAAACATCTAACAATTAATCAAACAAGAACCCCTAATTCGAGTTTAAATCCGAAAATTACGAAATACAAATCAATACCTCTACTGATGATTTTGACATGATAATCTGATAGAACAGGTTTTGGGCTTCAAATCGGTTACTCACACTTCGATTTCTGACACCGGAATCACGATCAAATTGGCTTTGATCCGCAAGAACACTCAAGAACCCTAATTACTCTTTCTGAATTTTCTGTTTATTTTGCTGATTTTTAATTAAAATTAATAATTAATTACTGAAAAATCAGCTATTTATACTATGTAAAATAATACCCCTAAATAAAATTAAGGGTATAATTACACCTCTAATAAAAATATTTGGCCCCAATTTTTTATAATTTTTGGGTATTAATATTAAATTTTTAAATATCCAATAAATACAAAATTAATACTAAAAATTCCCAAAAATTGTGAATATTACAAAAATGCAAAGAAAAATGATATATGATAATTTCATGATCATATAAAAATAAAAATGTGATTTTTGTGGGGTTTTTGGTACCCGAAGGGGCCCGGAAAAGCCGTTTTTCGCGAAAAAGGTCAATTTGTAAAACGTCTAGGGGTTCAGAATAGCGATATGGTATAGGGCATTTTTGGCAAAATAGGGCCAATGATTTTGTTTGAAATACGGGCTTTTAAAACATGGTTTTGAGCTGTACAGGCTTTGATATAAGATATCTAACTTACAATAAAACACTCAATAAATATCCAAAACACGTTTGGATCAAAACAGATAACACGTAACACGTAGCAGTTAGGGTTTAATGACTCAACACATTTAATCACATATAAATGACATATTAATACACATCTTTTATTAATAATATGATATAATACAACGTAAATTTCCCGATCGTTATATTCTCCCCCCTTAATAGGATTTTGTCCTCAGAATCTTTTACGAAAACAAATGAGGGTATTTCTCTAACATTTCACTTTCAAGCTCCCAGGTTGATTCTTCAACCACTGGGTTTCTCCACAACACTCGTACTAAATACACAGACTTGTTTCTCAACACTTTCTCTCGCCGATCTAAAATTCTTACCAGCTGCTCTACAAAAGACAAATCAGGTTGGATATCTATCAGTTCATACTCTATTACATGCCTAGAATCAGAATTATATCGCTTAAGCATTGACACGTGAAATACATTGTGAATATGTTGCATATGAGGCGGTAAAGCTAATTCGTATGCAAGCTTCCCTACTTTCTTCAAAATCTCAAATGGTCCGACATATCGTGGCTTCAATTTACCCTTATTGCCAAATCTGGTCAATCATTTCCATGGCGATATTTTAAGTAATACATGTTCCCCTTCCTGATAGTCCATATCCTTCCTTGCTTGGTCTGCATATTTGCGTTGCCTGTTTTGCGCTGCATCGAGTCATTTTCGAATAAGTTCAATCTTTTCTTTCGTTTGCTGAATTAATTCTGGACCCAACATTTTGCGTTCTCCAACTTCATCCCAGTGTACTAGTGATCTGCATTTTCTCCCATATAGTGCTTCATACGGTGGCATTCCAATGCTGGCGTGATAGCTGTTATTATAGGAAAATTCCACTAGGGGTAGATGCTCATCCCAACTGCCTTCAAAATCGATTGCACAAACTCGTAGCATGTCTTCAATCATTTGAATAGTTCTTTCACTTTGCCCGTCAGTTTGCGGATGATAAGCGGTACTCATGTTTAATTTTGTTCCAAGGCATTCTTGAAATTGTCTCCAAAATCTTGAGTTGAAACGAGGATCTCGATCCGATACAATAGATATTGAAACTCCATATCGTATCACAATTTCCTTGAGATACATGTGCACTAGTTTGTCGAGCGAAAATCTTTCATTAATTGGTAGAAAATGTGCCGACTTCGTAAGTCTGTCAATGATTACCCATATCGCATCATGATTTGCCCTAGTCCTCGGTAGTCCTACCACAAAATCCATTGCTAGATGTTCCCATTTCCATTCGGGAATGTCTAACGGTTGCAATAACCCGCTCGGACGTTGATGTTCCGCTTTAACTCGCTGGCATGTGTAGCATTTACTCACCCATTCTGCTATTTCCTTCTTCATATCCGGCCACCAAAAGTTTTCCTTCAAATCGCGATATATTTTTGTGCTTCCTGGATGAATGGAATACTTCGAAGTGTGCGCATCTCGCATTATTTCTTCTTTTAATTCTGCCACGTTAGGGATCCAGATTCTCGATGCAAAGCGTAAAATTCCTTCATTATCTTTCTGAGTTGTGATCTCTTCCCCCGTTAAGTCGTCATCTTGACTCATCACTTCATCTTGACAACGGCGAATCTTTTCTAGCAACTCTGGTTGGAAAGTCATAGCGTAGATAGTTCCTGCAGATTCATTGGGAATGCGAATCTCAATTTCTAATTTGTCGAATTCCTTGGCCAATTCTTCGCATGAAGTTAACCGATTCAATCTTTCTTTTCTGCTTAGCGCATCCGCTACAACATTTGCTTTTCCTGGATGATAACTGATTGTGACATCGTAATCTTTAATCAATTCCAGCCATCGACGTTGTCGCATGTTCAGTTCCTTTTGCGTAAAGATATACTTCAGACTTTTATGATCCGTGTAGATTTCGCATTTTTCACCGTAGAGATAATGTCTCCAAAGCTTCAATGCAAATACGATTGCTGCCAATTCCAGATCATGCGTAGGATATTTCTGCTCATGGGGTTTAAGTTGTCTCGAAGCATATGCAATGACATTACCGTGTTGCATCAATACACATCCTAGCCTGCGACGAAGCGTCACTGTAAATGATGAAATTTCCTTGCTCGTCTGGCAGTACAAGTACTGGTGCGGTCACCAACCGATTCTTTAACTCTTGAAAACTTTCTTCACACTTATCATTCCATTCAAACTTTTCACTTTTTCGGGTTAACTTGGTCAGCGGCGTTGCTATTTTCGCAAAATCTTTGACAAATCTTCGATAATATCCTGCCAATCCCAAGAAACTTCGAACTTCTGTCAGTGTCTTTGGTCTTTCCCAATTCAATACAGCTTCAATCTTGCTGGATCAACTTGGATGCCTTCTCTACCGATGATATGCCCTAGAAATTGTACTTCCCTTAACCAGAATTCACATTTTGAGAATTTTGTATATAATTTCTCTTTCCTCAGAATTTCCAAAAATATCCTCAAGTGCTCTGCATGCTCTTCTTCTGTCTTGGAGTAAATCAAGATGTCATCAATGGATACAATCACGAACTTGTCCAAATATTTCTTGAATATTCTGTTCATCAAATCCATGAATGCAGCTGGCGCGTTTGTTAATCCGAATGCCATTACAAGAAACTCGTAATGCCCATATCTCGTACGAAATGCAGTCTTTGGAATATCTTCAGCTTTAATCTTCAATTGATGATAACCTGAGCGTAAATCTATCTTTGAAAACCATGCAGCTCCTTTTAGCTGGTCGAACAAATCGTCGATTCTCGGTAAAGGATACTTGTTCTTGATAGTGAGCTTATTCAATTCCCTATAGTCGATGCACAATCACATGTTGCCATCCTTCTTCTTCACAAATAACACTGGTGCACCCCATGGAGATACACTAGGTCGTATAATGCCTCGGTCTAGAAGATCTTGCAGTTGCGTTGACAATTCTTTCATTTCGACTGGAGCCATTCGATACGGAGCTTTCGAAACTGGTTCTGTACCTGGTGCTAGATCAATCGTGAACTCGATTTCTCGATCTGGCGGTAACCCTGGAAGCTCGTCTGGAAAGACGTCCGGAAATTCACATACAACTGGAATATCTTCTATTCTAAGACTTCCTTTTTCAGTATCTAACACGTAAGCTATGTACGCCTCACATCCTTGTCGAAGCAATCGTTTGGTCTGCACTACAGTGAGAAATTTATTCTGCTGCTTTTCGCCCTTGAATATTACCGTTGCATTTTTCGTAGTTCGCAATTCAACTTTCTTATTCGCGCAATCTATCTGAGCCTTATGACATGCTAACCAATCCATTCCCAAAATGATATCGAATTCTCCTAGCTTAAAAGGAATTAAATCTACAGAAAAATGATGTCCGGCTACTTCTACATCACACGCAAGACATACTCGATCTACTGGAACTTGGTCGTCATTCGCTAATTTTATAATTAACGTCTCGCCCAACCATTCAATTTCACAATGTAACTTATCAAGAAATTCTTCAGAAATAAAGGAACGGGTAGTTCCAGAATCAATTAATACTTTTAAATCTACGGAGTTCACCAAAAGCGTACCTGCAATCACACTTGGATTTTGTACTGCTTCTTTCATGGTCATGTTAAAAGTCCTTGCTCTGGGTTGATTTGGCGGCGGTGGCGGAGGTAATGCCAATACTTTTGGAATACTGGCTACCATTGCTGGTCCTTTACAATTCCTAGCGATATGCCCTCTCCTTCCACATTGATAGCAAGTGATTTCTACTATTTTTCCTGTCGGACATTCGTTAGAGTAGTGCCCTTTTTGCTTGCATTTGAAATATGTCACCTCTGCTTTAATACATACGCCGGTATGCTTGTGTCCACAAGTTTTGCAATACGACACTGAAACCTTAACAATTCCCTGCTGGTTGGAGACTTGGAAACGATTACCTGCTTTTTGTGTACCCTGTCCTATCCTTTTAAAATTCAGATTTTCCCGGGCTTGAAATCCCGGCTTTCTGTTGAAACGGTCTTGGAAACTTCCCTATCCTCTGTCTCGTTGAGACCTTTCACTTTCCCCTTCGATGATCAAAGCTTTCTGGACTACAGCAGTATATATTGCTAATTCAAAAACTGCAACTTGTCCGCGTATCCATGGTCGTAATCCCTCTTGAAATCTCTGCACTCGTTTCCCTTCAGTGTCCACCTGTTCCGGAACAAACCTAGCCAATTCATTGCATTTGGCTTCATACTCTGTTACAGACATACTTCCCTGCTTCAGCTCTAAAAACTTTATCTGCATCTGATTCCTTACATAGCGAGGAAAATGCTTTTCTAAAAATAACTCTTTAAACTTATCCCAAGCAATAACATCTTCACCCTCTAAAGCCTTTTTGAATTCCCACCAATAATTTGCATCTCCTTTCAACAAGTAACTAGCAAAATATGTCTTCTGGTCCTCACCTACCTTCACTAGTACATAAGCTTTCTTTATTTCCTTTAACCAGGTGGTAGCTTTTATAGGATCAGTAGACCCATCAAATTCTGGAGGTTTAACTGACTGAAACTGCTTAAAAGTAACAACAGGTTGAGGCTCAGAACGAGGTGGTTGTTGTAACATTTGTTGTTGTATCTGCTGGTGCTGATGCTGCATCTGTTGCTGCATCATTACCATCTGTTGTTGCATCAGATGGAATATTTGGTTCATGGTTTCATTAGTCTGGCCTTCAGAATTGCTGTTAGAGGTCTCAGTTTTCTTTTTGGTGCCATCTTCTTCTGATAATAAAACAGGTGATATTTATTTAACAGTTTAATAAACAATTGACAGTATGTAAGAAAAACAATTTATCCGGTATTAATAACATGATTTATATAAAGAAACAGTTGCTAAATATAAAAATTAGAAATGTAAGCAGTTAAATAAAATGGTTATCCTTTTCTATTTTTTTTCAACAGGAATTATAGTATAAAAGACTGTAAAGCAGTAAAATAAAAGTAAATGCTGTAAAACTGGAAAGACTGAAATTTAAATAACAGAAATTTGAAAAGTTCAGTTTATATATATGACACCAGGCTCAGGTGTAAATGTTTGATACAAAAAGTCTCGCTCCGCTGGAAGTCATCGGGGCTACAAGTCATATTACTACTACAGGTCAAAAACCTACTACAGGTTAAACTACTTGTACACACATACACACTACTCACTAGGTCATACTACGCTGCCTCTATATACATCTATACTCTGAAGTCATTGTCTCATCTGTCCCTGACTCAGAACCCTGGTGGCACGTGACTCAACTCCTCCTGCAATGCCTCTAGCACTGTCTCGGTAAGTCCCAATGCTCTATGATATGCTGTCTCTGCACTAATATCCTGTTGTCTCAGATCCATAAGCTGCTGAGAACTAACTCAGTGAATCTGACGTAACCTCTCCCTCAGTATATAATCTGATCGTAATGCTCGGACGGGACCATCTGCCTGCGTCTCAAACAATCCAAGGATCTCTCTGCACTGGGTCTGCCATCGATCCCTCTCCTCTCTCTCCTCCTGAAAACGCTGATAAGTAACTGTATGATGCTCACTAAGATCCGTGCTGGAACCTCGAGAAGGTAACGGCCCACCGACTACTATCTCATCCATAAACTCCTGCTGTGGAAACTGATATACTCCAGGAATAGGGGCATAAATAGCTAAAGGGGCAGGAAATAAGACTGGCTGCTCCATAGGTGCATACACTGGTGGCTCTACCTCTGGCTCCATCTGTGGAATATCTGGAATCTCAGGCTGCAGTACTGGAATCTGCGGCTCTAAATCATCCCACTGTAGAAGATCAATCATATCAGGAACATCAAACATCGGAAACTTTAAAGGTGGAAAGTCAGGCATCTCTGGCTCAATATAAGGGAAATAATCAACAAAGTCTGGTACCTCTAATGGAGGTGGTATCTCTGGTGCTGGTCCAAATGGTAATGGTAGAGGTGGTGGCAATGGAGGAAAAATCTGCACTGATGATGGGGCTAGTACTGGTGCTGCTACTGGGTCTGACTCAGTCCACTCTGACGACGAAGCCATCTAATAATATACCAAAGAAAAGAAAAGGTCACTAAACAATTCTAAGATTTATATTTCCCTACAATCTGACCTAAATCCTAACACTATTCTTCCTAATCTAACTATCCCTAATCCTAATGTCCTTGTTTTCAGGGACCAAACCTACAGCTCTGATGCCAAACTGTAACGCCCTCCAGACCCGGGGTATAAGTCTAGGGGTTACGAGCTAATCACCAAACCTGTACAAGCTTATTTATAAATAATAAAGAAATGAAACTAAACCCCTTAACAACTACCAGGACCTTTTTAGGTTGAAGTATGAAAATAAGAACCACTAACTACTTTTATTACAAACCAACATTTAGAATCTCAAAAACTTTCTTTATTACAAACCATTGTCTAATTCATTTTAAACTAAGTTCAGCTTTTATTCAAACACACATACTATCTATCAACACTCCACCTGCTCGGGCAACTCAAAGCTTTTTTCGTGGATTGGGATCAACACCTTGGATATAAGAGGATCCCGAGGCTTGACCAGCTTCTTTACCACTCGTGTTCTGACGGGTTTCATATTCCTTCTTAACTGAAACAATAAGGTGAATAACAGCAAAAAGGGGTGAGCCAAAATTGCTCAACAATTCTACAAAATATACACAATGTTAAAGCAATATAACTGAATCTGTATCCCAGGTATATCTGCAAAGATATAACCTCATAAGAATCAAAAGAAGGCCATTGCTGGCGAATACAAACGAACTACACTGGACTCAAGTTCGCAGGTATACCCTGCTGATCAGCCAGGATACAGTGCAGATCTATATCTCATTATATAGATCCCGTCGGGCACCCAGGCACTATGGCCCATCTCAAGGATCCGGTTATGTCCCGGTCCTTTGGATTAAGTAACCTTAATCCCCAAAAGTAATGTTATCCAGTCCCTGGAATAGCAACCGGAACAGTCGGTATACTTTGATATATTCTAATCACCAGAATATATTAATAATTGTGAGTAATAATTGGAATATGAATAATAAATTCAAATGAAAAGAATAATTCAAGAATCGAACTGAGATATGAATAAAGGAATTAAGGTAATGCAAATGTAATAAGAATCTAAAGAGAATATCACTATTCTGGAAAATAGAATAAAGGAGAAACTTGCCTTATGTGCGACTTACTGCAATTAAATCACTTCCGTCTATCCCCTACTTGACCTGCCTTGCTGGCTTAGTCATTTTGTACTTCTGTCGCACCTTAAATCGACTTCATTTTGTTCCTACTATTTACCCATACGTTTATAACCAACTCGAATATTACATATAAACAAGTAAGACTCGATTAACCACATAAAACACATAAGCACATAAGCGCATAATCGTTTTTATAGTTAAAATAATTTTTAGAAATGAAATTGATTCGCTGATTGCTCCGTTGATCACCTTCTGCTTCATTTCCCATTTTTCCGGATTTTTTCGAACTCGTCTCGGCACGCATTTCGACTGATAATCAAGCAATCAATAAAATCAACTAATTTCGAGAAGAAATTAGGTCTTCATATTATTTTTAATGAAAAAAATTCATTTTTCTGAGTCAACAGGCTTTCGTTTCGCTCAATTCGGACTAACGGTTGAATTATTATCAATTAAACACTGATAATTCAACTTATTATTCAATATAAATAATTATTTAAGAAAAAAATCAAAGTCAAAAATAATTTTTTTATAATTTTTGGAGTTAAAATGAAGAATTATGATTTATTGAAAATTATGTGACTAATTATCGAAATAATTAATCACTTTTAAATATTTAATAAATAAATACCTAATAAATAATTAATAGATAATTATTTAATAATTAATCCCTAATTATTAGGATTAATCACAATTTATTACAAATATTTACAACTCATCGTTATTTGTTTCATTAGATCGATTATTTATAAATAAATAATCGATATCATTAACTGGTACGTTAATTATTAAACAATTGAGTCATTATTCGAATCAAAATCCAATTCAATAATCGATTACTCATATAAATACGAATCATTCACCTTTCTCGTATAATTATTGAATTATTACGATTATTATTGCAATTTATACGATTCAACTAATTATTATGACATTCTTCGAATAATTATTGCTCGAATAATAATTCTCATTATCGAATCACTATTCGTATGACTACAAGTTACTCCTAATATTTATTAATTATCGGATCAATAATCGTATTATTTAATCTTTAATTAATTACCTAATTACTAATTAATTACCTAATTATTAATTAATTAGATAACTAATAAATAATTAGATAAATAATTAAATAATTAAATTTGAATTTATAAATTAATAAAATAATTCAGAAATTAATAATATTATTTTTCAGATTTTAAATCTAATTTTTAGCTAATTATTAGAATTATTAAAACTAATTTCTAATTTTCAGAAAATAAAATAAATAAATAAAAATCCAGAAACACAAAATAGCAGTCAGGGTTTGGGTTTTTAGGATCAAACCCGGGTCATTTCCCGGGTCGAAACCGGGTCGACTCGGGTCGAACAAGAACACGCCGGCTGCCCAGAACCCCGACGCCGGCGGCGTCTTTCCCGGCGATTCGAACGGTGACTACACAACATCAGTCACTGCTAAAACTTGCTGGAATCGTCTCCTACGAATCCCATGAACCTAAATACGCAGCTTTAAATCACAGACGATCTCTGTAGGGGCCGGAAAACTGGGGAACGCGGCGGCGGCGTCAAAATCCGGCGAGCTCGCAAACCACAACCAAAATCGACGAAACAGACATGTATCGACATGAAATTTAACGATCTACATGCTTATGGCAACGAAAATATCTAACAATCAATCAAACAAGAACCCCTAATTCGAGTTTAAATCCGAAAATTACGAAATACAAATCAATACCTCTACTGATGATTTTGACGTGATAATCTGATAGAACAGGTTTTGGGCTTCAAATCGGTTACTCACACTTCGATTTTTGACACCGGAATCACGATCAAATTGGCTTTGATCCGCAAGAACACTCAAGAACCCTAATTACTCTTTCTGAATTTTCTGTTTATTTTGCTGATTTTTAATTAAAATTAATAATTAATTACTGAAAAATCAACTATTTATACTATGTAAAATAATAAACCTAAATAAAATTAAGGGTCTAATTACACCCCTAATAAAAATATTTGGCCCCAATTTTTTATAATTTTTGGGTATTAATATTGAATTTTTAAATATCCAATAAATACAAAATTAATGCTAAAAATTCCCAAAAATTGTGAATATTACAAAAATGCAAAGAAAAATGATATATGATAATTTCATGATCATATAAAAATAAAAATGTGATTTTTGTGGGGTTTTTGGTACCCGAAGGGGCCCGGAAAAGCCATTTTTCGCGAAAAAGGTCAATTTGTAAAACGTCTAGGGGTTCAGAATAACGATATGGTATAGGGCATTTTTGGCAAAATAGGGCCAATGATTTTGTTTGAAATACGGGCTTTTAAAACATGGTTTTGAGCAGTACGGGTTTTGATATAAGATATCTAACTTGCAATAAAACACTCAATAAATATCCAAAACACGTTTGGATCAAAACAGATAACACGTAACACGTAGCAGTTAGGGTTTAATGACTCAACACATTTAATCACATATAAATGACATATTAATACACATCTTTTATTAATAATATGATATAATACAACGTAAATTTCCCGGTCGTCACATTTACTCTTGTGACGTACTCTGGTTTAATATAATTAGTTTAGTTATTATTCTTTTGTGTTTATTTATCATGTTTTCATATGAACCCATGATGACGATAAGTGCTATCATGGGCTAATCGTGATCATGGGGTCGTAACGGATTTACTATGAAATTCTTTAGTTAGTTGTTTAATACCTTAGTGTGTGATGATTGTATAATATCTAGTATTGGTTGTGCGTATTCGTCTTATGTGCGTTGCGAACATTTGAGATAGGGTGTTAATCTCTTGTGAAGCGACGGTGGATCTTGAGATTTAGAACTTGCCATGCTAGCATAGGTTCATGTATGATGTTGCATGATTAGTGGGTAACGCTAACCGTTTTATTCGCCCTGTGTAATCAAAAGGAATAACTTGTGATTAAATCATTTTATTGTCAATTTATGTAGACATATAGGGACTCAACATAATTGATGCCTATTCAACTTCTATCTTAATTTTGGATGTTTGGTAGAATGGTATTAGTACAATGAAAGTTGGCTTTTATCAGTTTCGTGTTATTCGATTAATATCATCACTGTTGCATGCTAAGGTTAATAACAATAACTATTGAAGGAATTAGTAATAAAGTTGTGATCTCATGAGTGTTTTAATATTGTTAATTCAAAGTGTTAATTAAGTGGTTAATTTTAGTAGTTAATATTTAGTCAACAATTCTAAGTGTTAGTGTCTTAACATTGAGAAGTAATCATACATTGGTGAGTGAGTTTAATTGAACAATAATTAGTCTAAGTCTCTGTGGGAACGAACTAGAAAGTATTCTATATTACTTGCGAACGCGTATACTTGCGTGTATTATTAGCATGTGTTTTCGCCCTAACAAGTTTTTGGCGCCGCTGCCGGGGACTAGGCGTATTTGTTTAGTTTATGTACTTACCATCATTGGTCGTTAGGACTCAGTGATTAAGACGTATTTGTTACTTATTGTTTCTGGTTGTGTTTTAGGTACTTTAGAGAGCATTTATGCAAACTCATTCTCGTACTCACAAGAGGACTTTAGATAGAGCTGAGGAGACAGACGAAGTTCTTGATATTCCGGAGAAGATAGATTTTGAAGATTCGGATTCAGGAAGTAAGCAGAAAGAACCAATAATCATGGGTGATCGTATTGTTTAGGCAGATCAAGCTCTTATGGACTTTTTTCGGCCTAAAATTGATGAAATTCAGTCAAGCATTCTTCATCTGGCTATTCAAGCTAACACCTTTGAAATCAAGCAGGGCACTATTCAGATGGTGCAGAATTCTATTTCTTTTGGAGGAGCTACGACTGAAGACCCCAACATGCACATAAGGAATTTTGTCGAGATCTGCAGTACTTTCAAGTATAATGGTGTGACTGATGAGGCTATCAAGCTGAGGCTTTTCCCATTCTCACTGAGGGATAAAGCTAAGGACTGGTTACATTCTGAACCAGCTGGGTCCATCACTACTTGGCAAGATCTTGCGCAAAAGTTTCTGGTGAAGTTTTATCCAATGGCAAAGACTGCTGCTATGCGGAGTGCTCTTACTCAGTTTGCGCAGCAACCTACAGAATAGATGTGCGAAGCTTGGGAACGCTACAAGGAAATGTTGAGAAAGTGTCCACATCATGGAATGCTCGATTGGATGGTGATCACTGGTTTCTATAATGGTTTGGGGGCCCAATCTTGGCCCATGCTCGATGCAGCAGCTGGAGGCGCCTTGTGGGCCAAAAGCTATATTGAGGCTTATAATCTTATCGAGACTATGGCTGCAAATGAGCATCAAAACCCAACCCAGAGGATGATGCCTGGAAAGGTAACAGGTATTCTGGAAGTCGATGCAGCCACCGCTATTGCAGCACAGCTCCAAGCGCTGTCTATCAAGGTCGATTCTCTAGCTACATATGGAGTTAATCAAATAGCTATGGTATGTGAGCTTTGTACAGGTTCTTATGCTACGGATCAGTGTTCTCTCGTCAACGAATCTGTTCAGTATGTGAACAATTATCATCGACAACAACAACCTGTGCCAGCTACTTATCATCCTAACAACAGAAATCATCCAAATTTCAGCTGGGGTAATAATCAAAATGCTATTCAGCCACCATATCAGCAAGGTGTGAGTAAACAGTTCAATCCACCTGGATTCCAGCAACCACAGCAGTATGCTCAAAGGCAATCATATCCTCAACAGGGAAGTGCAGCTGCACCTACTAGTGCTGATTTTGAGGAACTTAAGCTGTTATGCAAGAGTCAAGCGGTTTCTATCAAGACCTTGGAAAATCAAATCGGTCAAATAGCCAATGCAGTGCTCAATCGTCAATAATCTGGAACACTTCCCAGTGACACGGAAGTGCCAGGCAGGAAGGAAGTTAAAGAGCAAGTCAAGGCTATTACCTTAAGTTCTGGGAAAGTTGCTGATGCTGAAAAGGCAAAAGAAGGAGAAGCTGAAGTTAGAGATGAAGAAGCTAAGCAAAAGGAGAAAGCGGCGGAACCAAGGAAGACTACTGTTGAACACACTCTGCCTGAGGGTAATACAAGGGAGAAACAGCTCTATCCTCCACCACCTTTTCCTAAGAGATTGCAACAACAAAAGCTGGATAAGCAGTTCGGTAAGTTTCTGGAGGTGTTCAAGAAACTTCACATCAATATACCTTTCGCTGAGGCTCTGGAGCAAATGCCTAGTTATGCGAAGTTTATGAAGAGTATTCTTTCAAGGAAGGTGACACTGGATGACCTTGAGACCGTTGCTCTAACGGAAGAATGCAGCGCTGTGCTGCAGCAAAAGTTACCTCCAAAGCTTTAAGATCCAGGTAGCTTCACCATTCCTTGCACCATTGGCAAGTTGTCATTTGACAAGTGCCTTTGTGATTTGGGAGCAAGCATCAATCTGATGCCGTTGTCGATCTTTAAAAAGTTGGATTTGCCTTATCCAAAACCCACCTACATGTCTCTACAATTGGCTGATCGTTCTATTACTTACCCAAGGGGCATAGTGGAGGATGTGCTAGTTAAGGTGGATAAGCTCTTCTTTCCTGCAGACTTTGTCATTCTGGATTTCGAGGAAGATAAGAAGATTCCCATAATCTTGGGAAGACCTTTCTTGGCTACTGGTCGTACCTTGATAGATGTGTAGAAAGGTGAACTTACTATGCGGGTGCAGGATCAGGATGTGACCTTCAATGTATTCAAAGCAATGAAATTCCCTACAAAACATGAGGAGTGCTTAAAAATGGATGTGATTGATTCTGCGGTTACTTCAGAACTCAATCATATGTTAATGTCTGATGCATTAGAAAAGGCCTTAGTGGGGGATTTTGACAGTGATGATGAAGATGGCAACGAGCAATTACAATATTTGAATACTTCTCCCTGGAGGCGAAAGCTGGACATGCCGTTTGAATCTCTTGGTATTTATGACCTGAAGAATGCTGAAGGAAAGCTCAAACCATCAATTGAGGAAGCACCTAAGTTGGAGCTCAAGCCATTACCTGAACACTTGAGGTATGCTTTTTTAGGTGATGCATCTACTTTACCTGTTATTATTGCATCTGACCTTTCAGGTAGTGAGGAAGACAAGCTCTTAAGGATTTTGAGAAAATTCAAATCAGCTATTGGATGGACCATAGCAGACATCAAAGGGATTAGCCCTTCATATTGTATGCATAAGATTCTGCTAGAGGAGGGTAGTAAGCCAACTGTTGAGTAGCAGCGCAGACTTAATCCTATCATGAAGGAGGTGGTGAAGAAAAAAATTCTGAAATGGCTGGATGCAGGCATCATTTATCCTATTTCTGACAGTTCATGGGTGAGCCCCGTACAATGTGTGCCTAAGAAGGGAGGTATCACTGTGGTAGCAAATGAGAAGAATGAGCTCATCCCCACTCGAACAGTTTCAGGATGGAGAGTATGCATGGATTTCCGAAAGTTGAACAAGGCCACGAGGAAGGATCACTTCCCTCTTCCATTTATTGATCAGATGCTTGACATGTTGGCTGGTCATGAGTATTATTTTCTTCTGGATGGCTACTCAGGGTATAATCAGATTTGTATTGCACCAGAGGATCAAGAAAAGACTACCTTCACTTGTCCATTTGGCACGTTGGCTTTTCACAGAGTTTCGTTTGGGTTATGTGGCGCACCGGCCACTTTTCAGAGATGTATGATGGCTATATTCTCTGACATGATTGGGAATAATGTTGAGGTGTTCATGGACGATCTCTCCGTCTTTGGACATTCGTATGATGAATGTTTGAATAATCTTTGTGCCGTGCTCAAAAGGTGTGTGGAAACTAATTTAGTGCTCAATTGGGAGAAATGTCATTTTATGGTGCGTGAAGACATTATTCTTGGGCATAAGGTCTCTAGAAAGGGACTTGAGGTGGATAAAGCCAAGATGGGTGATAAGTGGCATTTTATACCACTTAGAACATCTTAAAATGTCTTAAATTGGTGCCTCGAAATATAGTATTTTGTGTATTTGACGCGTTTTTCTAGTGTTTATGCATTTCAGGGTATTAGTTGCATTTCGGAGGAGTAATCATCAAGAATAAGCCTTGGCATGTGTTCACCATTGTGAGAGGAAAGAAAGGGGAAGATTACGGCGAAGAAACGGAGCAAACTCAGGATTTTTCCAGTAGGGTCCTGAGCGCCCGCTCAGCTATGCTGAGCGGCCGCGCAGAAATCTGAGCGCCCGCTCAGCATAGCTGAGCGGCCGCGCAGGGTCGGGAAAAAAGATAAATTATTTTAGGACTTCTACTTCTGTTTGGCTTCCACTTCTATGTAATCTGAGTTTTATGGGACCATTATATAAGTAGATTTAGATATGTTTTCACGAGGTTGGATCGTGGTATTAAGCAAGGAGCGAAGGAGATAAGGAAGAAGACCGTTTTAGCACACAGCAACGAAGAGGAAGCATATTTTCTTGTGATTCTTATTTCGTTGTAACGTTGGATGCTAGTTTTCTTACTTTGAACTTAATTACTCTTGTGACGTACTCTGATTTAATATAATTAGTTTAGTTATTATTTTCTTGTGTTTGTTTATCATAATTTCATATGAACCCATGATGACGATAAGTGCTATTATGGGCTAATCGTGATCATGGGGTCGCAACGGATTTACTATGGAATTCTTTAGTTATTTGTTTAATACTTTAGCGTGTGATGAGTGTATGATATCTAGTATTGGTTGTGCGTATTCGTCTTATGTGCGTCGCGAACATATAAGATATGGTGTTAATCTCTTATGAAGCGACGGTGGATCTTGAGATTTAGAACTTGCCATGCTAGCATAGGTTCATGTATGATGTGTATGATTAGTGGGTAACTCTAACAGTTTTATTCGCCCTGTGTAATCAAAAGGAATAACTTGTGATTAAATCGTTGTGTTGTCAATTTATGTAGACATATAGGAACTCAACATAATTGATGTCTATTCAACTTCTATCTTAATTGTGGATGCTTGGTAGAATGGTATGAGTACAATGAATGTTGGCTTTTATCAGTTTCGTGTTATTCGATTAATATCATCACTGTCACAGGCTAAAGGTAATAACAATAACTATTGAAGGAAGTAGTAATGAAGTTGTGATCTCATGAGTGTTTTAATATTGTTAATTGAAGTGTTATTTAAGTGATAAACTAAGTAATTAATTGTAGTTAATATTTAGTCAACAATTCTAAGTGTTAGTGTCTTAACATTGAGAAGTAATCATACGTTGGTGCATGAGTTTAATTAAACAATAATTAGTCTGAGTCTCTGTGGGAACGAACTAGAAAGTATTCTATATTACTTGCGAACGAGTATACTTGCGTGTATTTTAGCGCGTATTTCTGTCCTAACAAGTTTTTGGCGCCGCTGCCGGGGACTCAACATAATTGTTTAGTTTATGTGCTTACCATCATTGGTCGTTAGGACTCAGTGATTAGGACGTAGTTATTACTTATTGTTTCTTGTTATGTTTCAGGTACTTAAGTGAGCGTTTATGCAAACTCGTTCTCGTACTCGCAAGAGGACTTTAGATACAGCTGAGGAGACAGACGAAGTTCTTGATATTGCGGAGAAGATAGATTTTGAAAATTCGGATTCAGGAACTGAGCAGAAAGAACCAGTAATCATGGGTGATCGTATTGTTCAGGCTGATCCAGCTCTTATGGACTTTTCTCGGCCTAAAATTGATGACATTCAGTCAAGCATTCTTCATCCGGCTATTCAAGCTAACACCTTTGAAATCAAGTTGGGCACTATTCAGATGGTGCAGAATTCTGTTTCTTTTGGAGGAGCTGCGAGTGAAGACCCCAACATGCACATAAGGAATTTTGTCGAGATCCGCAGCACTTTCAAGTATAATGGCGTGACTAATGAGGCTATCAAGCTGAGGTTTTTCCCATTCTCACTGAGGGACAAAGCTAAGGACTGGTTACATTCTGAACCAGCTGGGTCCATCACTACTTGGCAAGATCTTGCATAAAAGTTTCTGGTGAAGTTTTATCCGATGGCAAAGACTGCTGCTATAAGGAGTGCTCTTACTCAGTTTGCGCAGCAACCTATAGAATCTATGTGCGAAGCTTGGGAACGCTACAAGGAAATGTTGAGAAAGTGTCCACATGATGGAATGCCCGATTGGATGGTGATCACTGGTTTCTATAATGGTTTGGGGGCCCAATCTCGGCCCATGCTCGATGCAGCAGCTGGAGGCGCCTTATGGGCCAAAAGCTATACTGAGGCTTATAATCTTATCGAGACTATGGCTGCAAATGAGCATCAAAACCCAACTCAGAGGATGATGCCTGGGAAGGTAGCAGGTATTTTGGAAGTTGATGCAGCCACCGCTATTGCAGCGCAGCTCCAGGCACTGTCGATGAAGGTTGATTCTCTAGCTACATATGGAGTTAATCAAATAGCTATGGTTTGTGAGCTTTGTGCAGGTTCTCATGCTACGGATCAGTGTTCTCTTGTCAACGAATTTTTTCAGTATATGAATAATTATCAGCGACAACAACAACCTGTGCCAGCTACTTATCATCCTAACAACAGAAATCATCCAAATTTCAGCTGGGGTAATAATCAGAATGCTATTCAGCCACCATATCAGCAAGGTGTGAGTAAACAGTTTAATCCACCTGGATTCCAGCAACCACAGCAGTATGCTCAAAGGCAATCATATCCTCAATAGGGAAGTGCAGCTACACCTACTAGTGCTGATTTTGAGGAACTTAAGCTGTTATGCAAGAGTCAGGCGGTTGCTATCAAGACCTTGGAAAATCAAATTGGTCAAATAGCCAATGCAGTGCTAAATCGTCAACCTGGCACACTTCCCAGTGTCACGGAATTACCAGGCAGAAAGGAAGCTATAGAGCAAGTCAAGGCTATTACCTTAAGGTCTGGGAAAGTTGCTGATGCTGAAAAGGCAAAAGAAGGAGAAGCTGAAGTTAGAGATGAAGAAGCTAAGCAAAAGGAGAAAGCAGCGGAACCAAGGATGACTACTGTTGAACACACTCTGCCTGAGGGTAATACAAGGGAGAAACAGCTCTATCCTCCACCACCTTTCCCTAAGAGATTGCAGCAACAAAAGCTGGATAAACAGTTCGGTAAGTTTCTGGGGGTGTTCAAGAAACTTCACATCAATATACCTTTCGCTGAGGCTCTGGAGCAAATGCCTAGTTATGCGAAGTTTATGAAGAGTATTTTTTCAAGGAAGGTGAAACTGGATGACCTTGAGATCGTTGCTCTAACGGAAGAATGCAGCGCTGTTCTGCAGCAAAAGTTACCTCCAAAGCTTAAAGATCCAGGTAGCTTCACCATTCCTTGCACCATTGGCAAGTTGACTTTTGACAAGTGCCTTTGTGATTTGGGAGCAAGCATCAATCTGATGCCGTTGTCGATCTTTAAAAAGTTGGATTTGCCTGATCCAAAACCCACCTACATGTCTCTACAATTGGCTGATCGTTCTATTACTTACCCAAGGGGCATAGTGGAGGATGTGCTAGTCAAGGTGGATAAGCTCTTCTTTCCTGCAGATTTTGTTATTCTGGATTTTGAGAAAGATAAGAAGATTCCCATAATCTTGGGAAGACCTTTCTTGGCTACTGGCCGTACCTTGATAGATGTGCAGAAAGGTGAACTTACTATGCGGGTACAAGATCAGGATGTGACCTTCAACGTGTTCAAGGCAATAAAATTCCCTACAGAAGATGAGGAGTGCTTAAAAGTGGATGTGATTGATTCTGCGGTTACTTCAGAACTCGATCGCATGCTAATGTCTGATGCATTGGAAAAGGCTTTAGTGGGGGATTTTGACAGTGATGATGAAGATGGCAACGAGCAATTACAATATCTGAATGCTTCTCCCTGGAAGCGAAAGCTGGACATGCCGTTTGAATCTCTGGGTACTTCTGACCTCAAGAATACTGAAGGAAAGCTCAAACCATCAATAGAGGAAGCACCTACCTTGGAGCTTAAGCCATTACCTGAACACTTAAGGTATGCTTTTTTAGGTGATGCATCTACTTTACCTGTTATTATAGCATCTGACCTTTCAGGTAGTGAGGAAGACAAGCTCTTAAGGATTTTGAGAGAATTCAAATCAGCTATTGGATGGACCATAGCAGACATCAAGGGGATCAGCCCTTCATATTGTATGCATAAAATTCTGCTAGAGGAAGGTAGTAAGCCGACTGTTGAGTAGCAGCGCAGACGTAATCCTATCATGAAGGAGGTGGTGAAGAAGGAAATTCTGAAATGGCTACATGCAGGCATCATTTATCCTATTTCTGACAGTTCTTGGGTGAGTCCCGTACAATGTGTGCCTAAGAAAGGAGGTATTATTGTGGTAGCAAATGAGAAGAACGAGCTCATCCCCACTCGAACAGTAACAGGATGGAGAGTATGCATGGATTATCCAAAGTTGAACAAAGCCACGAGGAAGGATCACTTCCCTCTTCCATTCATTGATCAGATGCTTGATAGGTTGGTTGGTCATGAGTATTATTGTCTTCTGGATGGCTATTCAGGGTATAATCAGATTTGTATTGCACCAGAGGATCAGGAAAAGACTACCTTCACTTGTCCATTTGGCACGTTTGCTTTTCGCAGAGTTTCGTTTGGGTTATGTGGCGCCCCGGCCACTTTTCAGAGATGTATGATGGCTATATTCTCTGACATGATTGGAAATAATGTCGAGGTGTTCATGGACGACTTCTCCGTCTTTGGACATTCGTATGATGAATGTTTGAATAATCTTCGTGTCGTACTCAAAAGGTGCGTGGAAACTAATTTGGTGCTCAATTGAGAGAAATGTCATTTTATGGTGCGTGAAGGCATTATTCTTGGGCATAAGGTCTCTAGCAAGGGTCTGGAGGTAGACAAGGCCAAGGTGGGAGTCATTGAAAATCTTCCACCACCTATTTCTGTGAAAGGAATCCGTAGTTTTCTTGGTCATGCGGGTTTTTATCGGCGGTTCATCAAGGACTTTTCGAAGATATCTAAGCCGTTATGCAATTTGCTTGAGAAAGATGTGCTTTTCAAATTTGATGATGAATATTTGGCGGCATTCGAGACTCTCAAGAAGAGTTTGATCACTGCACCAGTTATTACAGCACCAGATTGGACAGAGCCGTTTGAGATGATGTGTGATGCGAGTGATTATGCGGTAGGTGCAGTTCTGGGGCAGCGCAAGAATAATCTCTTTCATGTGGTCTACTATGCGAGTAAGACCTTAAATGGGGCCCAAATGAACTACACCACTACAGAGAAGGAGCTCTTGGCTATAGTCTTTGGTTTCGAGAAATTTCGATCTTATCTGCTTGGGACTAAAGTGACAGTATTCACTGATCATGCGGCCATTCGCTATTTGGTTTCCAAGAAGGATTTGAAGCCGAGACTCATTCGTTGGGTGCTCTTACTTCAGGAATTTGAGTTAGAGATCAAGGATCGAAAAGGTACTGAGAATCAAGTGGCTGACCATCTCTCTAGGTTGGAGAATCCCGAGTCTACTTCATAAGATAAGACATTGATCAATGAATCTTTTCTGGATGAGCAGTTATTCGCAGTTCAGGAGGAAGAGCCATGGTTTGCAGATATTGTAAACTATCTTGTCAGCAATATAATGCCTCCTAATTTGACCTCAGCTCAAAAGAAGAAGTTTCTGCATGAGGTGAAGTGGTATATGTGGGATGAACCATATTTGTTTAGACAGGGAGCTGACCAGATCATCAGGAGATGTATCCCGTTCTGTGAGATGGAGGGGATATTACGAGACTGCCACTCCACAGTTTATGGTGGACACTATGGTGGTGAGAAGACGGCAGCTCGTATTCTGCAAGCAGGTTTTTTCTGGCCTACTTTATTTAAGGATGCTCATCAGTTTGTTTTAAGGTGTGATCGTTGCCAAAGAGTGGGAAATTTGACGAGAAAGGATGAGATGCCGTTAAATGTGATGCTTGAAGTCGAGGTCTTTGATGTTTGGGGAATCGATTTCATGGGGCCTTTTGTCTCGTCCTGCAATAACCAGTACATCTTGCTGGCAGTCGATTATGTCTCAAAATGGGTAGAAGTCAAAGCTCTACCGACAAATGATGCAAAGGCAGTGCTGAATTTTCTTCATAAGCAGATTTTCACAAGGTTTGGAACACCTCAGGTAATCATAAGTGATGAAGGGTCGCATTTCTGCAACCGTAAGTTCACTTCTATGATCCAACGTTATAATGTGAATCATCGAGTTGCTACTGCCTATCATCCGCAAATAAATGGTCAAGCGGAAGTATCTAACAGAGAGATCAAGCACATTCTAGAGAAGGTTGTTTGTCCGTCAAGGAAGGATTGGTCTTTAAAGCTCGATGAAGCTATTTGGGCTTACAGAACAGCATACAAAACTCCACTTGGTATGTCCCCGTTTCAGTTGGTGTATGGTAAGGGATGTCATTTACCTGCAGAGCTTGAGCATAAGGCCTACTGGGCGTTGAAAAAGTTGAACCTGGATTTAGATGCAGCTGGTAAGAAGAGAATGCTTCAGCTTAATAAAATTGATGAATTCCAACTTCAAGCGTATGAGAATAACAAAATGTACAAGGAAAAGGTGAAGAGGTGGCATGATAGGAAGCTACATCCTAAGTTATTCGTGTCGGGGCAACAAGTTCTCTTATTCAACTCTCGTCTCCGACTTTTTCCTGGAAAGTTGAAATCAAGGTGGTCTGGACCTTTTATTGTCAAAACTGTGTTTCCACATGGAGCGGTGGAAATTTCTGAGAATGATCCGGACCAAGCATTCAAGGTTAATGGTCAGCATTTGAAGCACTACTATGGGGACATGGTAAACCGAGAAGTGGTTAGTGCCATTTTATTGACTACTTGAGAAAGGTACGCAACGTCAAGCTAATGACGAAAAAGAAGCGCTGCGTGGGAGGCAACCCATGATTTGTTGTTACAAGAACCCTTAGAAGTTAATAACCTATCCAAAAACACAAAAAAATCAGAAAAACGGGACTGAAAAAAAAAATTCCAGTGACCCCCTGAGCGCCCGCTCAGCTCTGCTGAGCGACCGCTCAGGGGTCAACTGCCAGAATTTTTTTTTCAAGTTCAGAAAAAAAACCAAAAAAATCAGAAAATTCAAAAAACCAAACACAGCCCATAAACCCACGACTTCTTTTCCTAATACCCCATGATTTCATCCCCCAACCCCACTCTTTATCTAATTTTAACCTAACCCACACCCTATATATACATACACCTATCCTACACATCCCCCACAAACTTTCTACACTCAAACTCTCTCCCAAACACAAAAACTCAGTTCTTAAACACTTTTATTCAAGATTCAATGGCACCCAAGAGAGCACGAACTATTGATAGCAGCAGCACAGTCCCTACTGCTGATTCATCGAGGGATACTGCTGCAAGGCCTCGGTTGAATGACAGAGCTGCGGAGGAGGAGTACACTAGGCTTTTGGGAAAGCCGATTCTGAAGGAGAGAGGGTTTTTACCATCGGGGAGGAATGGTGAGTTGCTACATATAATTGCAGAGAAGGGGTGGATAGCTTTTTGTGAGTCACCCGAAGCAGTGTCGATGAGCGTGGTTCGCGAGTTCTATGCGAACACGAAGGCCGAGAAGAATGGGTTTTCTGTGGTCCGAGGGCTGACGGTTGATTATCACCCAGCGGTGATTCGCCGTGTAATTGGGCAGCGAGAGAGGAAGCCCGAGGAGGAGAACTGGAATGAGAAGACTGCTGAGGATTTTGACTTGGATTTGATTTGTGCTACTCTCTTTAGACCGGGCACAGTTTGGACCTTCAAGACCGGCACTAATGAGTATCGTCACTTCCCGGTGATCGCTATGAACAGGTATGCCCGTGCATAGAATGTGTTTATTTGTGCTAATATTTTACCTTCTTCGCATGCACACGAGGTCACAGTTGAGAGAGCACAGTTGTTATGGGGAATTCTTAATGAGGAGTACTATGTTGACCTTGGTGAGTTTATCTACCAAGGAATTCTGAAGTTTTTGAGGGGAGCTAAGCACATGAACATCCCTTATGCATCCACAGTCATGAAGCTTTGCCGAGCAGTGGGAGTGAACTGGCCAGATCATGAGCAGTTGCAGTTGTCGGCCGCTCCGATTGATTCTGGGACTCTGAATGGAATGCAGGAGTGGACCGGTGGTGAGCCCGAGGAGCATGGGTTGGGTTATCATCTTCCAGGAGGGCGTCCAGCACGAGGTGCTACTATGGCTAGGCCTAGGCGTGATGAGGCTGGTTCTTTGAGAGCTCAGGAGGGTGTTGGGATGGCTGATGCCCAGTATATGAGGCTTTCACGGCGGATGGATGCCATGTACAAGACATAGAGCAGGTTTGCTCAGGAGCTCACCCTTGCGTTAGGGACTTCTTTTCGGGGCCTTGGAGCTGATATCCAGTGGCCAGTTTTTGGTGAGGACTCTGCATACCCGCCGCCTGATACTCCAACCACTGAGGGTGATGATGAGGATGACTCCGAGTAGGTATACCCTATGTTCCTTTCTACTACCTTCACTAGGGACAGTGAAGATTTTACGTTTGGGGGTGGTAGTTAAGGAATATTTTGTGTGTGTCATATAGTTGCATATTCATGTTAGTTAGTTCATATAGTTACATAATTTTTGCCATATAGTTTTTTTATATATAGCTTTATTTGTTTGTCATATCATATAGCTCATGCATATACCATGATCCCTTTTGCGATGATTTATCGACTGATTTGTGATATTGATGCAAGTGTAGTGATAACATTAAAGTGATATTGAGTCGTGTAGGTTGATATGCATGCTAGAAGCACTTGTATTTTCACTAAGTCTTAGAGAATGCTTAAGGGCTAGATTGTTGTTATGATTTGATTCTTTTCGAGGTTAATCTATTTATTATGCTTAGAATTTGATAATAGGTTCTTAGTGATAAAGGCATGAAAAAGAAAAAAACTGGAGTAAAAATGGAATTTGTTGCTAGTTGTGGCTAGGCGTCAAATGGCTAGTAGCCGGCTCGCATGCTATGCGAGTAGTCTAGGGTTGAGCAAGATGGAGCGAAACGCACTTGCTCAGAAATTTTGAAAAAAAAAGAGGAAAAAAATAGAAAAAAAAAAAAGAAAAAAAAATTGTTGTGTTTATGCATAATTGATCACGAGTGGGCTCTTTGGTATTTGAGTTATTAAGTTCTTAGGGGACTTTGTGCCTAGTGACCTAAGGCTTTTAGAGTCTGGGATCCGCTAACCTAACGCTCGCTACATGGATACCATTGTATAAGTCTTTTGTGGACCTCACTCATTGCACGGTCAAATAAGCATTATTGTCGTGAATAAAAAGCATGATTCCGTAATAAGCTCCAGAATTCTAGTAGTGTTATATGTCACTTTGTGCCTAGAATTTTTATTCTTTGTATAATCATGTGATTGCCTTGATTATAGTTGAGTCATAATAATTGATTTAGTTCCGAAGCATATCTGTTAAGCATCTGCACACACCACGTTTCTGGCTGTATGTTAGTTGGCATGATTTGATTGATCTTTAGTCGCCTAATTGCATTTGTTGAGATGTTGTAAGTTGGTTGGTTTGTTCGTAGTAAGGGGGATCTCTGCATTTCATATAGATTGCATTCATGCATGTTTTGATCTGTTTTTGAGTCTGTGACGCTTGAGGACAAGCATCGATTTAAGTTTGGGGGTGTGATAAGTGGTATTTTATACCACTTAGAACGTCTTAAAATAGCTTAAATTGGTGTCTTGAAATCAAGTATTTTGTGTATTTGATGCGTTTTTCTAGTGTTTGTGCATTTCAGGGTAATAGTTGCATTTCGGGGAAATAATCATCAAGAATAAGCCATGGCATGTGTTCAGCATTGCGAGAGGAAAGAAAGGGGCAGATTACAGCGAAGAAACAGAGCAAACTCAGGAATTTTCCAGTAGGGTCCTGAGCGCCGCTGAGCGGCCGTGCAGAAAGCTGAGCGCCCGCTCAGCTATGCTGAGCAGCCGTGCAGGGTCGGGAAAAATAATAATTTGTTTTAGACTTCTACTTCTGTTTGGCTTCCAACTTCTATGTAATCTGAGTTTTATAGGACTATTATATAAGTAGATTTAGAGACGTTTTCACAAGGTTGGATCGTGGTATTAAGCAAGGAGCGAAGGAGATAAGGAAGAAGACCGTTTTAGGACACCGCAACGAAGAGGAAGCATATTTTCTTGTGATTCTTTATTTCGTTGTAACGTTGGATGCTAGTTTTCTTGCTTTGAACCTATTTACTCTTGTGACGTACTCTGGTTTAATATAATTAGTTTAGTTATTATTCTCTTGTGTTTATTTATCATGTTTTCATATGAACCCATGATGATGATAAGTGCTATCATGGGCTAATCGTGATCATGGGGTCGTAACGGATTTACTATGGAATTCTTTAGTTATTTGTTTAATACCTTAGTGTGTGATGATTGTATGATATCTAGTATTGGTTGTGCGTATTCGTCTTATGTGCGTCGCGAACATATAAGATAGGGTGTTAATCTCTTGTGAAGCGACGGTGGATCTCGAGATTTAGAACTTGCCATGCTAGCATAGGTTCATGTATGATGTTGCATTATTAGTGGGTAACGCTAATCGTTTTTATTCGCCCTGTATAATCAAAAGGAATAACTTATGATTAAATCATTATGTTGTCAATTTCTGTAGACATATAGGGACTCAACATAATTGATGCCTATTCAACTTCTATCTTAATTGTGGATGTTTGGTAGAATGGTATTAGTACAATGAAAGTTGGCTTTTATCAGTTTCGTGTTATTCGATTAATATCATCACTGTTGCATGCTAAGGGTAATAACAATAACTATTGAAGGAATTAGTAATGAAGTTGTGATCTCATGAGTGTTTTAATATTGTTAATTCAAAGTGTTAATTAAGTGGTTAATTTTAGTAGTTAATTGTAGTTAATATTTAGTCAACAATTCTAAGTGTTAGTGTCTTAACATTGAGAAGTAATCATACATTGGTGAGTGAGTTTAATTGAACAATAATTAGTTTGAGTCTCTGTGGGAATGAACTAGAAAGTATTCTATATTACTTGCGAACGCGTATACTTGCGTGTATTATTAGCGCATGTTTTCGCCCTAACAGTCCTCTCACAAGATCTTTCTTGACTAGTTCATTTATATTGTTGAAATTTAAATGAGAGAGTTTCTTGTGCCAGTTCCAGCTTTCTTCAATTGATGCTCTACTCATCAGACAGATTGCAGAACCATCAGTACTTGTTGAAAGCTTGGCTTCATAAATGTTACCACGCCTGTATCCTTTCAGAACAACTTTTCCTGTAGATTTACTTATAACTTTATAGTGTTCTTCAAAGAAATCCACATGATAACCTCTGTCACAGATTTGACTAACACTCAATAGATTGTGTTTAAGTCCTGAGACCAGAGCTACTTCTTTAATGATGACATTCCCAAGATTGATATTGCCATATCCCAATATTTTTCCAATGTTGCCATCTCCATAAGAAACACTTGGGCCAGCCTTCTCCACAAAGTCTGATAGCAGGGCTATATTTCCAGTCATAAGTCCTGAATATCCACTGTCCAGAACTAGGATATTTTTCCTGTTGCCCTGCAATCACAAAGACCACTAATGATTAGTTTTAAGGACCCAGACTTGATTGGATCCTTTGGCCTTATTAAGTTTATTAACATTTATAGCGGATTTAGCATCAGAGTTTATGTTAACATTTTTATTATCAGAATTTACACTATCAGACTTTGAATCAAAACTTACACTAGAAGGAACAATGCTAACTTTCTTTAAAGAAGGTTTTATTTGATAATAATCATAGTACAGACTATGATATTCCTTACAAGTATAAATGGAATGCCATAAACTACCACAATGAAAATAAGGATTTTGTGGCTTATATCTAACAGACTGACTCTTAACCCCTGACTTTGAAGGTAAGGAGTTTATGTTCTTACTCTTCCTGCAAAAAGAAGCCAGATGGTTAGAACTTCCACAGTTATGACACGTTTTTCTAGGAGCATCAGGAACATGCTTGTAATCATTGCTTTTATTCACACCTTCCTTTCCATTCCTATTTTTCCTAGGTGATTTTACCTTGTTTGCATTCTTAACATCTTTCAGCTTATGCTTAAGCTGCTTCTTTGTCATTAAGCCTACGTTTACTTCAGTTGTCTTTTCCTATTTTAGTTTGTCAGGAGTTAATTCCTTTTTAACTTCTGATTTCTCAGTATCAGACTTTACAGCTACAAACTTAACAGGTTTTAACTTTGGCTTTTGTTTAACAACTATAGGCTTAATATCTACAGTTCCTTTATCATTCTTATCATCTCCATAACCTAAGCCCTCTTTCCAGTTTCTACTTCTTAACAAATTCTGAGTTGTTCTGCCAGAGTTAGTCCAAGTCCTGATAATCTCTCTTTCCTTTTCTAACTCAGTTTTTAGAGATTCATTCATTTTAAGTACTTCATCCCTAACATAGAAAGCATCATCTCTATCTTTCTGAGTTTGATGGAACATGACTAGCTCTTTTTCTAAATAATCATTCCTCTTTTTACAAGCAAGATTTTCAGAAGTTAATATTTCACATGTTAAAGTTTGATCTCTATAGCTAATGAACATGGTTTTAAGATATCTTCTCAACTCATTAATATCATCAGTATGAAAGGCATAAGTAGTTTGAGGTACCTTTAACTCAGTAGCTTCAGTACTGCTTTCAGCATTTGCCATATCAGTATTTTCCATCAAGGCATAGTTCTCCTCACTTTCAGAATCTGAAGTGTCTGTCCAGCTTTTCTTCTTTGTGACAAGAGCCTTGCCTTTGTCACTCTTCACTTTCTTGCAATCAGGAGATATGTGGCCTTTCTCACCACAGTTGTAGCATTTGACATTTGTGTAATCTCCTCTGTCAGACTGTCCTCCTTTGCCTTCAGATTTTCTGAAATTCTTCTTATCAGAACTTGCACCTTTCCTGGAAAACTTCTTTCCCTTCCTGAACTTCCTGTATGCAATCTTTGTGATTCCTTTCACCATAAGAGCACACAGCTTCATCATCTCTTCATCATCACTATCAGAACTTGATGATTCAGTATCAGACTTTGTGAAGAGAGTTTTACCCTTGCCTTTCCTTGAGGTGGCTGCCTTGGGAGATTCTTCTTCAGCCTTAAGAGTAACTGTTCTTGACTTTCCTCCTTTCCTCTTACTTCTTTGTTCCATCTCAAGTTCATGAGTCTTGAGCATCCCACAGATTTCATCAAGATTCGCTTCATCAAGATTATAGTTGTCTCTTATAGTTGTTGCCTTCAAATCCCAGCTTTCAGGAAGAGCTAACAGGAATTTAAGGTTTGAATCTTCAAGATTATACTCCTTATCAACCAGTGACAAATCATTCAAGAGTTTGACAAATCTATCATATAAATCAGTCAATGACTCATTAGCCTTTGAGTCAAAGTGTTCATACTCTTGAGTGAGTATTGTCTTCCTGTTCTTCTTAATCGTATCAGTTCCCTGACATCTTGTTTCCAAGGCATCCCATATCTCCTTTGTAGTTTTACAGTTTATTACCCTGTTTGACATTACATTATCAATGGCACTATGCAGTAAGTGTTGTACTTTAGCATCCTTAGCAATTGATGCGATATCTTCAGCAGTGTAATCACTCTTCTCCTTTGGTACAAACTTTGCTGCTTCACCTGCAACTACAACAACGAGTTTTGTTGGATTGTGAGGTCCTTCCTTGATTCTATCAAGATATTCTGGATCTATAGCTTCCAGAAACATAGTCATCCTCACCTTCATATGGGATATTCAGATGGTTTCAATATGGGAACTCTAATAGCCTCATATCGGCTATGGATTTGTGTCTTTGGAGATTCTTCAGTTTTGGTGGGCTTAGTTGGAGTTTCTACTTCAGACATGATTGTTTTTGGATCTTAAACTGTTTGTGTGTTAACAGATAGGCTCTGATACCACTTGTTAGGTCACACACACTATAGAAGGGGGTTGAATACAGTGTATAGCACAATCAAATCGAATTCTAATAACACAAGTAACAGAAAAACAGACTTTATTCAAATAAATAAACTCTGTTACAATGTGGAACTGTCCTCTCTCAGTGATGAACAAATATCACGAGAGCTGCTAGGGTTACAAAGAATAATATTCTCGATAATGATAACACTTATAGTGTAAACCCTATGTCTGTGTTTATATACTACACAGTTACAAGATAATCGCTAATTGATATGGAATATAATTCTGCTTCCTAAAATATATCAATCAGATATCTTTTCTTCCAAGTATTCTATTCTTCATAGAATTCCTTCTTCATGCATATCTCTTCTTACGTTTTTCTTGATCTTCTCTTTAATCAATCAGCCGCCTTCCTTATCTGAACGTTTCCTTTAAGTCCTGATATTATCTTCTGATAAATATCTCCTGAACCTTAACTACTGATAACTTAAGTTCTGACTTCAGTATAAGTGTTGATTTCGGTTAAGTACTGATTTGTCCTGTTTAAGTAAGATCTGAAAACTAAATATAAATCATATTAGTCATGACATTATCAAATATATCTAACAAGAAGTTTCAAAACTCATACTTGGAACGAATAATAAATAACAAAAGATATACTTATATGAAAGTACGATCCTTATTTGAATAATCGAAAATAAGTTTGATTATTACTCAAAACCATCGAATATACCTTATTCGATTAATAGTTATAGAAAACTATATATATATATAGACATATATTATACTCGGGAACATCGACTCCCGCTTTAGAAAAATGTTCACCTTTGGGTCCCCTATACTAAGGGTATACGCAACTACTGCTTATCTCTAGCATAGGTATTATGCAGTTTATAAGCATTTGAATTGATAATATAATATCAAGATTTCAAAACATGCATATATATACCATATCAACATGCTCCAATATATCGCAAGATTTGCTAATAACAATCATGCACTTATCTCAAGATAATGCATCAATATATTTACATCACAACAACAGTATAACGGGTAGAAAACTTGCATGAGCGTTCCGGGGTAGACTTAAGCTTAGAGTGGGTCTGGTAACCTATGAACAACAACATAAGCCAGAATTAGACCACGGTCGATTAAGAAACTAGTCAAAACTCACTCATACCCTAACGGTCGCTTATACGCTTAACGATTTGTGTCAATCGCTTGCGTACCCTCGGCTCCACCAATTTTAATAAATTAACCATTACGAATTTTAAGGCGACTCTTTCGCGAGTACTTTACCAACTGCCTAATCCACCTTACATAATTGTTTCGTGTTTCGATTAATCATTTACGGGTCTCAAGTATGGTCTCAAAGTTACTCGAGGTTTCGGGGTTTGCTCGCGAAATGCCATTACTTAAAATGGTCGTATCTCCTCAACCGTAAATCGGATCTAAGCGAACGACATATCAAAATGAAGCTTGAATCATAAACTTTCTAAACATGGTAATGGTCAGTTCATGGCAGTGAGTGTTCGGGTGCAAAAGTCATGCACAAAACAGTCTAAGGAAAATTGGGCATTACGACGGCTATAACTTAGCGATTCCCAAATTTTACCAAATCAATTCAATATCAAACCACCATCAATCAACACCATTCCACCATAATTCAACCAAAATACAAGATCATTCAACCATAACTCAAGATCTCAACTTATTCATCTAAACCAAGTCAAAATATGACCAAGAACTTCAAATCCAACAAGTATCACTCCTAACTCCAAAATTAACAAAACCACTTACTAAACAAAGCTCTAAACATGATTATACACCCATTACACTAACCCATCATCTAAACATTAGTAAATCCAAATAAACAAAACTTAAGACTAAGGGTTTGAGAAGTTATACCTTCCTTGGAGAGTGGAGAATCACTTAGGGAGCCTTGAATAACCACTAACTATCTCTCCTAAGCTTGGATCTAGAAGAAAACATAAGAAAACACAAAGTTAGTTTCTTGAAAACACTATTCATCAAGAGCTTTGATGAATTGATTAGCTTAGTAAACCTTGGAATATTGGCTTCAAACTCATAACATAACTAAGTCATGAATTATGGAAGCTAAGGAAACAAACCTCTTAATTTTTGAAGGTGTGTAGCTTGAGTTTTGAAAATTTCTCCTTGCTTTTTCAAGAAGAAGTCGAAGCAAAAAATGAGGGGAAGAAGAGAGAGTTTGCTTGGTTGATTTTTGGAAGTGTGAAATGAAATGCTTGGTTGCTTTCCTTTTAGCTTAGAAAATTATTATTTTTTTACCATGGTAAGTTTTACTTGGCTATAAATCAATCAACAAATCAAAACTCCTTATCATGCTAATGTCACCATGCTTGTGTCATCTTTTAACACATGGCTTCTCCTTGTGATGTGATGACATCATCATCCACTAACATCTTTGATTAACCCTTAATTACTTGGCTAATGACCGATTATCTATTATATGGTTCGCTTAACTTTCGTTCTCGTTCGTCGTTTGATGGATAATATTCGGGAACTTATAACTTGGGTTCCCCTAACCTTTCTCAATATTTTATATTCCTTTTATGATCCTCTCTTATAATCCTTGAATTTAAATCTTTTTTATCATGTTACCTTATACTCAATTCTTTCGGTATCTGGTGGATTTTTGGGAAAAATCAAAGTGTCCGGATTCGAATTTTAACGACCTTTACATACACTCATTTACTTTATGGAATACTAATACGATCTTAGAATTTCCATAACAGTGCTCCCATATAGCGTGGTCTGATAATTTTCCTTAATCAGCATAGTCAGCAAAAGTTACTATTCATCAGGGTTTCAAAAATTTCCAATAATTAGGGTTATTACATTATAACAATACATAAGTGACATAAAGATATACCTATTTTGATCATCTTTCAGAACTTCTCATAATTTTGTTAATTTCTTAGTTGTCTCTCAAGGATGTTGTTCTCCAAAATAAATAGTTTTTGATCAACTCTTTAAGTGCCGGTTTATTTTAGCCATAATCATGAGAATTTTTATCTTCAAATAATTCAACATCTAAGTCATATAAAGATCTCAATTAAGGTTTTTTCTAGTACGTATAAATCGCCATTGCAAATTGAGAAGTATTTGTCCGTGGTGGCGGCGACAAATGATGGTCGTATAAATTTTTTAAAATGAGTCATATGTTGTGCAAAACATGCATATATAATAACAAGACTAAGTCACATTGACAACCCTGAGATTTAGTTATATGATAATCTAAATTTGTATTATGTATTGTATTTCTTGAGTCTGTAAAAAGGTTAGAAGATTAGACTGGTGTATTATTCTGTAAACAGTTCCAAGCCTAAGAATAAACTTTGGAAGAAGATCAAGCAAAGATCATGCCTCAGAGAAAAGATGTAGAAGTTTGGAGTTGAATAAATCTGTTTAATGAAAAATATTCTAAGTCAAGATATTGACAAGTCACAGATCAAATTATATAGAGAAGTCATTCAAGAACTCTAGAATGACTTATCGAGAAGTCCAAAATGGCTTATATAAAAGTCTCAGAGATATCGACAATTCAAATGAAGATGTGAAGATTGGAGATATCGACAAGTCATTTCTGCATGTAGAGAACTCAGAGATATTGACAAGTCAAATGAAGACGTGAAGATTAGAGATATCGACGAGTCAATTTATTATTAGAGATCTGAGAGATATCGACAAGTCAAAATGCATATAGAGATCTGAGAAATATCGACAAGTCATTTCTACATGTAGAGATCTAGAATACTCGACAAGTCAAGTACACGTATAGAGAACTCAGAGACCTCATCAAGTCAAATACAGTTAATGAGAACTAAGAGATCTCAACAAGTCATTATACTTATCGAGATGTCACTTCTCTATAGAACAAACTGGAGTTCTCGATATGAACCTCAAATACAGTAATACAGACAAGTTAAAGATTCAAGATTATCAATCAACAAACGATCTATTCTTTTAGATTGGAAAGTCTATAAAAGCAGCTTGAAGAGTAAAAGATCAAGGGCCAAGATTAACTGACATAGGGTGGTCACAGACCTACAAGATTTGCAAAGATTTATTAAGCCAAAAATAGAAAGATTTAGAGATAGCTTAGAGAAGGGTTTAGTACATCTTATTGCATGTTGTGTAAACCCGTGTTTACTAATCTATAAAGTAAATACTGGTCCTTTATTTTTAAAAGTAACAAACAGATCTAAATTTTTTTTGTACTCTCTCAAGAAAGAAGCTGAGTTCTTATATTTTTAAGAACACAGATTTTGTTGCAAGACAAATTTAATTAATACAATTTAAGTGAGTTTTGAAATATTGTGTTTCTTGTGCTTGTTATTTTAATTATGCTAATACAATATCTCTACAATCATAAACTACTCTGTTCACCATATCCAAACAAGTTTTAAAAGGCTAAAAATCAAGAAAACACATTCACCCCCCCCTTCTGTGTTATACTCAATATCTAACAAGTGGTACCAGAGAAAAATCTGAAAGAAAATAGATAAAGATCTTGGAAGTATGAGTGCATAGAAGTTAAGTAGCATCAAGATACCATCCTTTGACAGAGCCAACTATACACTATGGAAAAAGAAGATGATGTTGTTTATAAGGATGGCCAACCCATTATATATCTAGATTCTCAAGAATGGCCCTTTCACTCCCATGAAAAGGGTTGAGAAATCTACAAGTGGAGACATGGTCATCCCAACTCATTATGCCCCTAAAGACCCCTCAAAATATACTGAAATTGAAAAAGAGAAAGTCCTCTGAATAGTGGCTTGCAATTAATTCTGATAGAGTCCCTTGACAATGCAATGTACACCAATATTGTCAACTGTGATACAGCCAAACAGATCTGGGAGAAAATAGAGATTCTGTGTCAGGGAACAGAGGAAGTTAGGTCCAATCAAAGGAGGATACTGGCGTCTCAGTATGAGGGTTTTATGGTAAAGCCTAAAGAAGGAATTACTGAAGTTTTTGAAAGGTTTAACAAATTGATAAATGACTTGCAACTTCATCATAAGTATTATGAAGTTGAGGAGGTGAACATAAAGTTCTTGTTATCTCTTCCTGACCACCTTGAACAAAAGATATCAGCCATAAGAGAAGGAAAAGACTTGAGCAGAATGACATTGGAAGTGCTGAATGGAATCTTGAAGACATATGAACTTGAAATGTTACAAAGAAAGTCATTAAGGTCAAACCAAAGACATGTAGTTGATGGGTCTAGTGCCTTGGTTGTCAATGACAGTGAAGCAAGTGAATATGAGCAAGATGCACAAACTCCAGTCATTCAAGCTGTGGAGCAAAAGAAAAAAGGACTCCAAAAATAAGTTGTTTTCGATCTAGAGGAAGATGAGTACATACCCTTGATGAGATAGATGAGATGGACCAATTTATGGCATACTTGGCTAGAAAATGTTCTAAAATTAGGGTCAAAAGCCAATATTCTTCAAGAAAAAGGGACAGTCTTCCAACGGTAACAACTGGAAACCAAAAGCTCAGTACAACTCAGCTAGCAAAGGTGGCTACAAGAATGGATCTGTTGATAGATCAAAGATAAGGTGCTTCAACTGTGATGAGTTGGGTCACTTTGCTACTGAGTGCAGGAAACCAAAAAAAGTAAAGAAGGATAAAGCCTACATGGAATTGGAAGCAAAATATGAAGCTCTCTTGAAGAAACAACAGGGAAAAGTTTATATTGTTGAAGGAAAGAGTTGGGATGATATTGATGAAGATGATGAAAAGGAAAGTTTGGAAATTATGATTTCATGGCTCTTGAGCATGAAGAATCATCCACTTCAAAATTCAGAGGTACCAACTCTAACCACTATTGATTTAGATGCAAGTCAATATAAAGAAACTGTTGAAAAGATGAGTGTAGAGATGTTTCATATCCACACAAGCATGGTGAAAGCTACTGAGGAAGTGAGTAGACTGTCAAAGATAAATGAGAAGTTTGAGATTGAGAAGCAAGATTTGGAACTGCGGCTTGTTGAGATTGAGACTGTCAAGCAAGAAAATGAATATTTGAAGAACAAGTTGAAGTATGCTAGTGAAACTGAAGCTGTGTTGAGGAAAAAGTTAGAAAAGAATGAAGTGAAATTGAAGTCATTCGGGAATGCATCTGAGTTGGTTGGACAATACCATGAGAAGAACAAACCATGTGCTAACATAGCTATTGGTTTATAGTATGATGCCTTGAACAACAACAAGAAAAATAAAGGTAACATAGGAAAGGCTATTGCAAATCAAGATATCCCAGTTATGCTGAGAAAATTTAATGCACCCTTGTTCAAGGCATATGAAGTCAATTTTAGTGAAGTTGAGTTGGTCATCAAGCAAGAGCTTGTAGATGAAGACAATGAGAAGAAATGCACGGAAACAACTCCAACTCCTAAAACTGAAAAGAAGCCCATGGTAAATCAAGTTTCTGAGAAGCCAATCAAGGAAATCAAGACTGAAAATTCAGAAAAGAAAAAGAAGAATATGAATGAGAAAATTGGAGTGAACAAGAGCAACAAATTTGCATTTTTTGCAGAAGCTTCCAGGAAGTAATGTCAAAAATGTGGCTCTACTAGTCATCTAACTCACTTCTGTAAAAAGGTTGTTAGCGAGCCAAAAGTGGGAGCATGTAAATATAATGAAGCAAAGACTAAAGACCCTTATTACTTCTGTGACAAATTTGATTGCATTCCTTGCAATATAAAAGTTATGACAAGCTGTTATAGACTGAGAATGAATCTCAAAGAGGCAAAAACTGAGTCTATAGCCAAGAAGGAAACCGTAATTCAAAATTTGAACACTAATCTTTCTGAATCATCAAATTCTACTTCTGCACATTCTGTTAACAAGAAGAAAGTACCCAACAGTGCTTGGGGTATCTAAATACACTTAATCCTTATTGTGTTCCGGACAAAGAGAAGAAGCTCATATGGATCATGGACAGTGGATGCTCCAGGCATATGATAGGTGATAAAGCCCTGCTGTTATAATTTGAGGAGATGGCTGGTCCATTGGTGACTTTTGGAATCAATATCAAAGGATTCATAATGGGATATGGTAATTTAGTTCCTGGAAATTTTATCATTGAAGATGTAGCACTGGTAGCTGGACTTGAGGTGAATCTCCTAAGTGTCAGTCAATTTACAGATAAAGGATTCAAAGTTTCATTTGAAAAAGGAGAATGCTCAATTATCAGCAAAAAGACTAGTGAAGTTTCTTTGAAAGGAGAAATAAAGGGAAGCTTGTTTGTTGCAGACTTATTCTCAGAAAATAAGGATAAAATATGTTGCTTCTATACTAAGGCATCTGTTGAGCAAAGCAAGTTGTGGTACAAAAAACTCTCTCACCTTCAATACCCTGGTGAAAAAGGAGTTAGTGGGAGACATGCCAATTCTGGAATTTTCTCAAAATGAAGTTTGTGAGGCTTGTCAAAAAGGCAAAATGAAAAGGTCTAGTCACAAAAGCAAAGCTGTGAATTCTATAAGTGCACCTTTGCAACTTATTCACATGGACCTGTTTAGACCAGTTAATGTCTTATTAATTTCAAGGAAGAAATATGTACTTATGATGGTGGATGACTACTCAAGGTACACATGGGTAGAGTTTATATATTCTAAGGATGAAACTCCACACATCATTATTGAACACATCAAGAAAATTGAGAAGCAGGCTGAAGATCAGAATTGTGTGAAGAGATTGAAGAGTGACAATGACACATAATTCAGAATTGCAACCTTAACTGAATTCTGCAAGGACAAGGGTATTGTTCAAGAGTTTTCTACAGCAATGACACCTCAGAAAAATGGGGTATTTGAAAGAAAGAATAGAACCTTGATTGAGGCTACTAGAACAATGCGGCAAGATGCCAATTTGCCAACAAGTTTTTGAGAAAAAGCTGCCAACATTGCATGCTACACTCAAAACATATATCTCATCAACAAAAATCTTGGCAAATCACCCTACTCAATCTTATCAAAAAGGAAGCCTAGTGTGAAGCATATGCATGTGTTTGGAAGCAAGTGATATGTTCTAAAAGATAACTCTGAATATGTGGGAAAATTTGACTCTAAAGTTTTTGAAGTAATTTTATGGGATATTCACTGGAGAGAACTTCCTACAAAGTCTATGTGATTGAACAAAAAAAATTATGGAAAATACATATGTGACTTTTGATGATGACAAGTGTCCAGGCTTGGAATGCCTTGATGAAAATAAAGCTAAAACCCTAAAATTTGAAAATTTCAACATTGATAGTGATTCTGAAGATGAAGCTAAAGTCGACACAAGCAACATAATGAATGAAGAGTCAACTGAGCAAGTGAATCATGAGAATGGAAGCTCATCTCAAACACCTGAATTTGATAGCATAAACTCAGGGGGAGAAATATGAGATAGTAATTCAACTCATGCCAATGGTGAAGAAAATGCAGAAAATTCAAGTCAACAAACTCACACCATAAAATGGGATAGGGGTCACACAAGAGAAGAAATTATTGGTGATCCAAATGCTGGAGTGAGGACTAGAAGTGTAACTGCTAATGAATGCCTACATGCATGCTTTCTTTTAAAAATTGAGCCTAAGAAAATTGAGGAAGCTCTACTTGATCCTGACTGGATATCTGCTATGCAAGAAGAGCTAAATTAGTTTAAAAGAAACAAAGTTTGGAAGTTGGTTCCTGCATCAAAGAACAGAAGCATAATTGGAACAAAATGGGTGTACAGGAACAAAATGGATGAAAATAGAATTGTAACAAGAAATAAAGTAAGGTTGGTTGCAAAAGGCGACTCTAGGAAGAAGGAATTGATTATGATGAAACTTTTGCTCCAGTTGAAAGACTAGAAGCACTAAGGATCTTTCTTGCATTTACTGTACACTCAAACTTTAAGTGTATCAAATGGATGTAAAGAGTGCATTCCTAAATGGTAAGTTGGAGGAAGAGGTTTATGTGCAACATCCACTTGGCTTTGAAGATCCAGAATTTCTAGATTTTATCTACCAACTTCTCAAGGCTCTCTATGGATTAAAGCAAGCAACTAAAGCCTGGTATGACACACTGTCAGAATTATTGCTCAAACATGGATTCACTAGAGGATCAATTGACAAGACTCTCTTCTACAAGAAATATGGTGGTGATATGATCCTAGTTCAAATCTATATGGATGATATCATTTTTGATTCTATAAATAAAAAACTGTGTCAAATATTCTCAAGACTCATGTATAGTGAATATGAAATGAGCATGATGTGAGAATTAAGTTACTTTCTTAAACTTCAAGTCAGTCAAAGAAGTGATGGAATCTTTATCAGCCAAACCAAGTATATTAAAGGCTTATTGAAGAAATTTGGAATGGTTGATTGTTCACCTGCATCAATACCTATGTCTATAGCTACAAAGTTGGATGAAGATAAGAAAGGAAAAAGTGTAGACATTTCAGGTTATAGATGAATGATTGGATCTTTATTGTATTTGACTGCGAGTAGACCAGACATTATGTTTGCAACATGTCTGTGTGCAAGATTTTAAGCCAATCCAAAGGAATCACATTTGATGGATGTGAAGAGAATTTTCAGATATATAAAGGGAACACCAAACTTGGGATTACGGTAAGGGAACTGGATTTGAAGCTGTTGGATACACATATGCAGATTTTGTTGGATGCAGGGTTGACAGAAAGAGCACTAATGGAAACTGTCATTTTCTTGGACAAAGACTTGTAGTATCCCGATATAGTAAAAAACAACAATCTGTGTCAACTTTCACAACTGAGGTTGAATACATAATTGCTGGAAGTTGTTGTGCTCAAGTGCTTTGGATTATAAATCAACTAATGGATTATGGCCTAGTATTACACAAAATTCCAATTATGTGTGACAATACTAGTGCTATATCTATTGTTGCTAATCCAGTAAATCATTCTAGAACAAAGAACATTGATGTTAGGTACCATTTTATTAAAGAACATGATGCAAATGGTACTATTGAGCTCATTTTTGTTCCAACAAAAAGAAAATTAGCTGACATTTTCACTAAACCTTTGGATGAAGCAACTTTCACTAGACTTGTTGGTGAAATTGGAATGTTAAATTCTTCATCCTAAAGGCAATAACTCAGCTAATATGTTGCAGTAGATTAATTTCTAGTGAATCAAAACCGATTTGATTTAATTGGAAATTAACTGGAATATGAGTTATAAATATTTCAAAAATCTCTGTATATTTATTTTTAAAGTTCAAAATTTAGCTTGGATTTTTTTTTAATTCTAAGAAAACTGTTTAACTGTTAATTTACATTCTCAATATGTAAAATTAGCATAAGGCAAAATCAAAAGCAACAAAAGTATATAGAGAACTGAGTTCTGGATAAGTTTAACTGGCTTCTCAACATGTCATTTTGAGACTTCTCGATGGAGTTCTCCATAAATCTTTTTCTAGACTTCTCGAATGACTTCTCGACAAGCTTCATTACGACTTCTCGATAAGTCTTGTAGAGATCTCGATAAGTCACTTTGAGACTTCTCGATAGAGTTCTCTACAAGTATCATTCTTAGACTTCTCGATAACTCAAAACTGAAATGATTTAATTCAATGAATTATTTTAGTGAAATACTTTTGATAATCATTCTAATTTTATTTAGATATATTCAAATAAAAGTTTGAAAATTTCAGTCCATTTAGGACAAACTGGATATTTATTTGACATCTCGATAAGTCACCTTTTAGTTCTCGATTAGACTCAGGAAAGTGACATATCGATATGTATCTATTCTTATATGTGACTTCTCGATAAGCAAATACCAACCGTTTATCTCTACTTCTTGATAAGTCACTTACCTTTTTCTATAAATACCCATGCATCTCGACATAACTCCTCTTTACACTTTCGAGATCTCAAGTGACCTAATTTTTCCCAAATTCTAACCGTTCTCTCTCATTTCAAACTCTTTCTTCTTCAAATATCTTACCCACTAAAATTTAAATACTTGAAACGGCATCAAACACTGTTAGAGCTTCTATCCCAAAGGAGAGCACCAATTACCTTGCATTCACAGATGCAAACCAAGCTCCTGATAGCTTCAAGAGCTTTGTCAAATTCTTATCCGAGACATTCTTTGCAGGTACTCTAACTGCAAATCCAATTTTGTATCTAGATGTTCTCAATGATTTCTGGAACTCAGCTGTGATTAGGACATTTGTGCATGAGAATCAAGTTGCATCAATGATGGTAAACTGCACAATTCAAGGGCAACAATTAAAATTCAATGAGAATGATGTCAACCTGGCTTTGGGTATTCCTATTGACAACATGGCGGAGGTCCCAACTCAAGAAGAGCTATATGAGTTCATGGACTTTATCAACTACAATGAGAAGATCAACCTGGCTAGCTTGAATAAGAAACATCTGAGGAGGGAATGGTGACTCCTGTTTGACTCATTGTGAGGGCCTTCACTTGCAGAAAGACAGGGTATAACAACATCTCAAGTGTGGTCCAGAAGCTGGTGTTCTCCATGGCTCACAACAGACACATAAATGCGGGGCTCTTAATTCTGCAGGAACTCAGCACAAGGCTCACAAAGCCTTTGGCCACAAGAGGTAAGGAAATTTTCTTTCCTAGGTTTATAATGTCTACTTTAAACTATAAAGTTCAAGCCATTCATTTACTTAATGGTATAGATAGAACAAAAATTGGCAATTGTAAACAGGTGTCTAAAATTTTATTTGGCTCACTTATTACAAAAAATAAGGTACCTATAAGTCTTAGAATCACTCCATTTATGTTGGAGAGATTCAGGACTTACCCTTATCCTATGCCTGAAATGAGATCTACAGTAAAAAATAGTTCAGTTATGGCTCCTGTGCCTATGGAAGAACAAACACAAGAACACCAACAGGGGCCTTCCCAAACTGAGACCCTTCTTTCTTTACCATTATAAGCTAGGAAACCAATCACTTCATCCTCTCAAAAGGGTGAGGTGAGTAAAAAGAAGAGAAAATAGGAACCCTTAACAGTAATAAATGAGAGTGGTGAGGACCAAATACAACGAGAGTCTACCTTGGTCAAGAAGCCAAAGAAGATAAAGCAAACTGAGTTGACCACTCAATTAGCTACCTCTTTATCCTCCCAAAAGGATGTAGTTGTAAAAGAGGGATTAAAACAGACTCTAAAGGCATTCTCTCAAAAGGGTGTCTCTATTGAACAAAGCACTATCCCTAGTGCATCTTGTAAAGAGTCTGCACCACAACTTGAACACATTCAAGTTTATGAAAGTAGAAAATAAGGATGGAACAAACACTGAGAGCACATTATTTGAAACTCCCTCATCTGTTCAGGGGGAGATGCCAACACTCAATTCTCAAATCACTAATCTTATCTTCCAAATTTCTTCTTCATATAATGAGACACTTGAACCCACTTATCAAGTGTCACCAAAATCAAGTGACACAGTTCAAGAAACTGTGCTCACCACCCAGGAACCACATTCAGTTGGTGAGAGGCTACATTCTGGGGTAGACCTTGATGACACCAACAAAAACAGGGGTTTCATCAGTTTTTATTGAAGACCCTGTGATTATAACAAATACACCTTCATGTGCAAATCAATCTTCACAGATTGAAAGGTTTGAGGGTAGTACTCTTGAAGGGTAGCTATCTAAATCCTCTCCAATTCAATTGGAGGTTCCTCATGTAGGGACAACTCCCCTCAAAACCCTGGTTGAGATTGCTTTAGTAATTGAAGCTAGGAGTCCAATTATCAATAATTCAACCACTGGGGAGACAAGTCAAGCACATTCATGTGTCAGTTCCTTGCAAGAAGAACAAAAGATGGATATAATAATTGATAGAGTTAATCCAGTAATTTCAGAGGACACCAAATTGCTCAATGAACTCAAAAAAGCTCAGATAGCTGCTTTTCCTGAAGCCTATCTACATCCATGTAAGGGGTGGCTTACATCTGTCCACAAACCAAACAGTGCAGATACTTCACAGTTCCCAAAAACTGTGTAAGGGCAAATACAAGATTGATTATGACATTGGAAACTGACTTAAAGAGGAAGAAGAACAAAAAAGCTGAAGATGAGGAGATGATTAGGATTCTGGGAAGATACCTACAGAATGCTGATACCATGTTACCAACTACTCAATTCAACACAACTGATGATGAGCAGAAGAATGATGAGCAAAAATCTTCTGGCTCAAATCCAAGTCAATCTTCTAAAGCAACCGCAGCAAAATAGAAGAAAAAAAGAGAGCTGAAAAGAAAAGGGGAAAAGATAGTAGGAGGAGAAAGGGTGGAGAAGAAGGTATTAAAAAATGTCCTACAAATTCAAATCTCACAACCTCAAACCACTAAGCCTAGCCAAACACTATCTCAACCAAACCTACTTCAAAAACCAAAATACTTGTATAAATAAACTGCAAACACCCTACTAAAGATACCAATTAGAAAAGCCATGTCACATTAAAGAAAATCACAAATATACCTTCATTCAAGACTCCAACCATAACTCACTTCAAGACTGTTGGAAGAAAATCAAAGAAAATGCAAGCTGGTGCTGGGGTCATCTGGAACTGCATCAATCAAACTGGCTTTCTGCCTCTAAATATGTGCATCACAGATGATGACTTTTTTCAACAACAAGCTGAAGAAATTGTCAAAGTTTGGGTTGTATCACTAGCAAAAGTCATAATCTACTACCAAGATGAAACCTTTATTTTGTTTAGAAGTACAGTAATGGAAACTTTTTCAACCAAAAAATTGGAGAGGGTAATTAGCTTGATGAAGGATAAGAATTCAAGTACAAGAATTTGGGAGGCTGTGTTGTCTGAAAGGTTGAGGGTAAGGGATAAAACATATGCAAGATTAAAGGCTGAAAAGGAGGAAATAGATAGAAAATATCCTAACGAGATAGAGATGTTTGAGTATAGGTCAAATGAAATCAAGGTAAGGGGGTTGAGTTGAATATCAAATGATGGATATTTTCCAAACATACAAGCTGGCAGATTCTTAAGATTCAGAGTTGGTTACTTAAATGGTTATACATCGGATGAATGGCTCAAGCTAGTAGAAACTCTAAGAGGGACTTAAATAATATAAGAACTCCAGGTGCTAGTAAACCTAAAGGACCTCATTAGAAAGAAACCAGGCTATGAGAAATTAACTTAAAGACTATAACTATGGAACTTATGTAATCTTCAAATGTATAAACGTTGTATTTTTAAATCTGTCAATTTTTATGTAATTATTTTTAACTTAGGGTTAGTCTTATTATTAGACATGAATTTGTGATAAACAATCTTCTCACAAATTGGGGGAGATTGTTGTGCAAGACATGCCTGTATAATAATAAGACTAAGTCACATTGACAACCCTGAGATTTAGTTGTATGATAATCTAAATATGTACTATGTATTGAATTTCTTGTGTTTGTAAAAAGGTTAGAAGATTAGACTGGTGTATTTTTCTATAAATAGTTTCAAGCCTAAGAATAAAACCTGGAAGAAGATCAAGCAAAGATCATGCCTCAGAGAAAGATGTAGAAGCTTGGAGTTGAATAAATTTATTTTATGAGCTTGGAGTTGAATAAATTTATTTTATGAAAAATGTTCTAAGTCAAGATATCGACAAGTCACATATCAAGTTATATAGACAAGTCAAATGAAGATGTGAAGATTGGAGATATCGACAAGTCATTTTTACATGTAGAGAACTCAAAGATATCGACAAGTCAAACGAAGATGTGAAGATTGAAGATATCGACAAGTCAATTTCTTATTAGAGATATCGACAAGTCAAACACATATAGAGATCTCAGAGATATCGATAAGTCATTTCTACATATAGAGATCTAGAGACCTCGACAAGTCAAGTACACGTGTAGAGAACTTAGAGACCTTGACAAGTCAAATACAGTTATAGAGAACTCAGAGATCTCGATAAGTCATTGTACTTATCGGGATGTCACTTCTCTATTGAACAAACCGGAGATCTCGATATGAACCTCAAATACAGTAATACAGATAAGTTAAAAATTCAAGATTATCAATCAACAAACGATCTATTCACTTAAATTGAAAAGTCTACAAAAGCGGCTTGAAGAGTGCAAGATCAAGGGCCAAGATTAACTAACAAAGGATGGTAACCGACCTACAAGATTTGCAAGTATTTATTAAGCCAAAAATAGAAAGATTCAGAGATAGCTTAGAAAAGCGTTTATTACATCTTATTGCATGCTTTGTAAACCTGTGTTTACTAATCTATAAAGTAAACACTGACCCTTTATTTTTAGAAGTAACAAACAGATCTAAAATTTTATTGTACTCTCTCAAGAAAGAAGTCGAGTTCTTATATTTAAGAACATATATTTTGTAGCAAGACAAACTTAATTAATACAAATTAAGTGAGTTTTGAAATATTGTGTTTCTTATGCTTGTTATTTTAATTCTACTAACACAATATCTCTACAATCATAAACTACTTTGTTCACCATATCCAAACAAGTTTTAAAAGGCTAAAAATCAAGAAAACACATTCATCCCCTTCTGTGTTGTACTCAGTATCTAACACCGTAGGTATCATACTACCACAATCAGAAGATTTTACATACGAGTATTTTCTCGTATATTGTGCTTCTATCTTCTTTTCCCCCGATGTTTATACTTATTTTAATATGTTCTATATCCTCTCCTCTTTTTCTTGGATTTTTCCACCTTGCTGAGCTATAAATTTGTAATTCGGCTAAGTCATTGAGACAAAAATGATGATGTGGCAGTTTTCTGGAATTTCAAGAATGACCAGAGCCTTTTTTGCTCGACACGTGCCCAAAATTTTTTTACGTGAGGCTTCTGGAGAGTTGTTTGATTACGGTAATCGTATGGCTTGTGATGGTTATGTATTGAGGCTCGTAGTCGTAGAGGATGAATTTTACGGCTTTGACATTCTAGGATGTTGGCTTTTACGAGCCATTTATTTATAATTTTTAGCGGTAACATACATCAACCCAACTTATATTAAAAGTCTTATTCAATAATTTAAGTATATTTATGTATTACATACACTTATACATTCAACAACACATCATATTTTTTGTTTATAAATTGCAGGATTATAATTTACACGATATATAACTCGTTATAAAATTCACATTATTAAAATGATAATTTTAGTCCAAATGAAAGATTATCACTAAAATCATTAATTTCTTTTTAAAATTTCAAAATGAAATGATATTTTAATAATATTTTTTTTATCAAATAGATTAAAATCGATGCGATCCAAATGGAGACAAGACACAGATTAATACATTATAATTATATATATAATTCAAATTTATTCTATTAATTTATAGTATTTGCGTGTTTATATTCCTTAAATAATACATTTATATAATTTTATATAATTGTAAAATATTATATACATATTAATATATCTTTTGAATTTAATATTTCAAAGATAACAAAATTAGATTAAGAGATAAATAAAATTAGTATGACGTTCATAGTTTTATTTTTTCTAAACCAAAGAAGAAACTTGTTTCAAAATAGGCTGTCAAAAAAATAAAGAAAATCAGATATCCGTCCGAAATATCTACATTCATATTCGAGAAAAAACAAATATGAGATATACTTGATATAAAAAAAATATTATCCGTAACTAAATCCGACAATTTCGGATACGACTACATATATAGACATAATGATCCGTTTGACAACCATAATTGCAAAAGCATTAGGGTGTAAACACTGTCAGGCTCGACTCGAGTAAAAAAAATCAGGTTTGAGCTAGAGTTCGATCGAGCTTTTAATTTTAAGTTCGAAATTTGGCTCGTAAAATATTCGATAGGCTCGAGTTTGCCTCGAAAGATCGAATTGATTTCACTAAATATTAACAAAAGATCGAATCAAGATCGGTTCGGCTCGAGTTTGATTTGATTAAATATATTATATATAAAAAAATATAAATTATGTTTATAAAAAAATTAAAAATAATTGAGGTTCGATCTACGAGCCGGGTAATTTGAAACTCGAGTCAGGCTCGGTAAAAAATTCAAAAAACTCGAGTTAGGCTCCATTATTACCGTGCCAAATTCAAATATATTACGAGCCGTGTTTGAATAGCTCATGAACGATTTGACTCGTTTACGGCCGTAAAAAGCCTAAACATAGATAATAAATTTGAATTTGCCGCCCTTGGTTGTTACGTCGTACACATATATAATTATAAATGGAAGCGTGAGCTTAGAAAGTTGGGCTGTAATAATTTAACACACGTAAGTAGAGCCGGCCATCCGAACGGGCCGTGCGTGCCGGGCCGAATGATTAACGGGCCGGTTAATGTTGAATAAAATTCGTGAACAACCCGTATAAATTTACGTTCCGGGCCGGGCCGGGCCGGTCCTGAAAAGCGTTCAACCGTGAACGGCACGCGATTTAGCCGAGCTATACGGTTTAGGCGGTTAGGCGAATAACTAACGAATAAACCGGTTTCACCATGTTGTTTAGCACGTGCACTTTACATAGTTCACAAATCACACTGCTTGTTTGTTTTTTACACGTTTTTCTCATTATATTTTATTACTTTGTTTTTTTTGTTTTTTTTCCTTTTTTTATACACATGTACGCAAATTTTATATAATGTATGTTTTGTTTTTACTTTTTTTTTATCTTAATTTTTTTTGTTAAATTATTTTTTCGATTTTGAAAAACTAATATGTATTAAAATATAATATATATTAAAATAAGAAAAAAGAGGACGGTACCTCTATAAATTTTATTAATTAAAAAAATGTTAAAATTAATTTGAGAGAACTCCTCTCTAAAAAAAGGAACAAACCATATTTACAATTTAAATAAAATATAAAACATAACAAATTCATTATCTGATTGATTTTTAGTTGTAAGCAAATAGTGTGACATAAAAGTAATGAAGTTTTGAATTCTTAATTCACAAAGTCAGAAGCTAACTATTCCTAATATATCTGATTCACAAAGAGAACAAGGCAACAGATGACTCGTGAATAACCACGAGCTGGCGGGCCTGAGGAATAACGGGCCGGTTAATTCGTTTTTTATTCGTTTTTTCTGCTGTTTATTCGTCTGCAGCTCTGGCGAGTGGTTCCGGTCCGGTTACGGGCCGGTTCCGGTTTCCCAAAATACAAATCGTACTCGGCTCGTGTGCATATCCGAATAGTGCCGAATAACGAACCGGACCGTGACGAGGCGAGTTAGGCGAATATTAGACGAGCCGAATTACGTTCGTGCCGAGCTAAACCGCCCGTTTGGCCGGCTCTACACGTAAGACATTTCACGCAAAACCCGCAACTCCCAACCTAACCCAATACTAATCTGTTAACTACTTCCTTGCATTAATCAATCAACATTCAACCTCACACCACCACCACCACAACACTTTGACATTCTGCGCCTAATTTTTCTCGCATTCCTCTCTTTCTATAACTTGTACTAGTTCTATATTCATTCCCTTTCTCAACTGCACTGCATTTCCATCCCCCCCTAACTCTCTGTAAGTTTTATTTTCATAAACTCAACCCTCTGTAAGTAGTTGCGGAAATATCAAACAATTTAAATTGTCATTAATTAATTATTTAAAGATTTGGTGATTTTAAAAAAAAATTGTTCCATCATACTTTTGTACCAACCGGAATTAGGTCTCCGTTGGTTCAGTCATTGATCTCCATGTGTTATTTGAGGCGTGTTTCTTGTGACTTCATTTATGCGTGCGTGAAGTGGAGTGGTTGAAATATTTAAAGCTTATTTTTTTTATCTCTTCAGTTGTTTTATATATTTACAGATGCATTTGATTTTTTATTACGAGTAGGCCAAATTGTTAGTTACTGACTTACTGTTCATCTCTATTCATTCTCGCTTGTTAGTTATTTCTTGAATTTAAAGCGCTAGTTAATCATCTTTATATTTACTTACACTCTTTATGTTTGCTGGATAAAAACTAAATATTTAAATGCTATGAACGTTTAGATTATAGATATTACGCGCGACTTGTTACTCACTTGTTGTATTCATTGCACGTAATGATGTAAAAAATTGGGAAGGTTTTACTAGTCTTTTTTTTTTAAGTTTTGATTTTGTAATAAATGATCTCAACCAGCTTCTGAGTATTGTTCCCACATGCAGGAAAGAGTTATCTACAAGTCTACAACTTCAATACAAGAGAAGACTTTTTTTTGGCAAGATATGTTCATGTAAAAATTGAAATAACAATTTTTGCAAGTAAGAGATGGCTGCCATGTCTAACAGTAGAGAGATTGATCCATTGTTGAAAGATCTAAGTGAAAGAAAGCAGAGTTTTCGTCAAAATGTCGTGCTGTTGGCTGCAGAACTTAAGGACGTTCGGAGTCGCCTTGCCTCTCAAGAACAATCTTTTGTTCGCGAAAACATCACACGCCAGGCAATTTTTTGTGAAATCATTATGGTACATGTGATTAATTTATCGAATTGGTGATGGTTTACTGAATTTGGATTTACGTGTTTATTGCAGGAAGCAGAGATGAGAGTAAATGACATGAAGGAAGAGATATATAGATTGCATATGTGCTTAGATGAGAGAAATGGGAAGTTTCAAGAAGCAGCCTCTACAGCTGAGAAGGTACGATACTTGAATTTATTACATAATATATTTTACAGTTTTTGATGCCCAAGTGGATTTAGACTTCTTGATTGCTTCCTATATTTTGTTACTTGCTCTTAAAATTAAATTTAGTTCCTGAATAATGGTTCCCGGATCTGAATATCTGATTTCCTTAATTTTTGATTCAAGTGTCCTGTGTTTGACTGTTTCGTGGCTTTCCACATAATTTTAGTATTATGATCTGCTATGAGCATCATTTTCTTCTTTTTAGGCTGCTTTTTGGCTTTTCTTGTTTGTTTTAGAATATAATAATATTGTTAATTGTATGGACTTTGATGGTTCAAAAATTTGTCTTTTCAGGAAAACGAATCTACAACTATATACTTGTATCTTACTTTGAACTTATCTTAAATTTATCAGGATGTTAGATTTCTTTCATTCAATGACTTGGCTTGCTTGCCCTTTGCAGTTTAAATTCAATAACTTTATATATGTTTCTAAATATATCTACTACATAACTTTATATATGTGTCTAAATATATCTACTACACACACAATCATATATTTTGAATGCAAAATACCTACAATTTTCTTGTTACCTGTCTCAAAACGTTCCACAGAAACAAGTCATATTCCCCAAGCCTTTTTCGTTTTGGGCAACACAGGAGTTGATTGTCCTATTAAATATCAATGGAATCGAAATAATCACAAAGGAAACAGTAACGGAAGCACTTAATATAATCAACTATCAGGTGACCTCTAATGTAGATGATGTTGGCATTTTTAAAGTTATTCTCACTAGGTTCAGGGCAACAATGCTAGCTTATTGAGACGAACTATGAGTTTTCCACTAGGTCATCTCAGGTTTTGAATTTATTTATGTTATATGCTCCAGTACCTTAAGGATGTGGATGATCTCAACTCAAAGCTCTCAGCTACTCAAGCAACAGCAGATGATAATGCTGCTTTGGCGCAGTCTTCCAAATACCAGTGCTTGCTTCTTTTAAAAGAAATAGATGAGAAAAATAATGCCCTGGAGGAGTATGAGGTTCAAGTTAGTAAGCTAGGAGAACAATTGGATCTTTTGCAGAAAGATCTTCAAGCAAGAGAAATCTCCCAAAAGCAACTGAAAGATGAAGTCTTGATAATGGAGCATGACATTATGCATTCATTGGCACAAACCGGAGGAAGTTGTGATTGTGAGCTGAGGAAGATTTTGGATGAGGTATCACCAAAGAACATTTACAACATTAACAAGCTTTTGAATGCTAAGGATGAAGAGATTGTAAAGATGAGAGATGAGATAAGAATCATGTCGGCCCATTGGAAGCTCAAAACAAAGGATTTAGAATCACAGGTACGCCTTTAGATATGTTCAATATACATTTTTATAACTTATAAGCAACTTGAGTGATATTTCTCCGCGGTGCACCTCTTTTGTTATGATAAAGCTTATAATTATATCTACAGTTAGAGAGGCATCAGAGAGCGGATCAGGAGTTAAAGAAAAGGGTATTAAAGTTAGAATTCTGCCTCCAGGAAGCTCGTGCGCAAACTCGCAAGTTTCAAAAGGTAAGATCATGAAATTCATGCTCAAGCTCTTATCTCATAACTATTACCCTCCTTATTGGCTTCTAAAAACATTTCATCAGATTTGTGGCATTTAAGTAATTTGGTCTTGATCCACATTAACATATTATTGTTTTCCTTTGTTTTATGTTAATCTTTATAAAGCTTAGGCCAAAATCAGATTCCTAAAGACAAACTATAATAACAAAAGGGTAATAAAAGTATGTCATTAGTAACCTCTTTGATGTTGGGTATCTTGAACATCAATAATAAAATCATTTAATTAAAAGAATACGGAGTATAAAACAATTTAAATGACCTTCAACTGTGTGGCAGATTGTGAATAACAAAATATAATCTTGTGTTTGGTTAGGGTGGATGAAATGGAATGAGTGAAAATAAAGGAAAATAATGTGGGTAGGAGTGGAGATTTGAAAAGAAAAAAATGAGTGAGTAAAAAAGTTATATGATAAGATTTGTGAAGAAATTGGGTATGGAAGAGAATGGATCATTCCTTCTCAAATTGGGAGGTTTGAGCTCTAGTTTAGGTTGTTTTGAATTGAATGGGGAAGGACTGAAGTATATGAACATTTAACAAAATTATGGGTCAATATATCATTCCGTTCCTTCCGAATTCATTCATGCCTACCAAACACAAAATTAATACATGGAAAGTAAAACTCAAGTGGTTTTGTATTAATTTGATGTGCAGATGGGAGAGCGACGTGATAAGGCTCTGAAAGAATTGAGAGACCAGTTAGCAGCAAAGCAACAAGCTGAAGTTTCAGGTGACACTAAAAAGAATATATGGGAAGGCTCTGGTTTTAAGATTGTAATATCCATGTCAATGTTGATCTTAGTCGTGTTTTCAAAGCGGTAAAACTAATGTTTCAAATCTAATTGCTGTATAAATGTTGGACAGCGTAGGTGTAGAACTTAGATTTCAGGGTGAAGCAACTCGCTAAGCTATAGATGTCTATTTATGTTGTAGAAATACTAAATGTAGATGGTCTCTCTCCATCTCTTTTACTTTAAGTTTTACTCCATAATAGTGTACTTCGGCAAAATTCTTACTTATATAAGATATTTATAGTCTCATGCACACATTAAATTAGTGAAGATGTATATCAAGTGTTACTGGTTTAATATCTGTACTATGCAACTTTTACTTTAGTTTATACTTGGGAACAAAGATGTACATAGTTTTGAAGGCTAAATTAGTTCAAGTATTCCCCGTGGACAGACTCCTAGCTTTAAGAATATAAAGTTTGCACTAACTAAATCTAGAATGGTCCTGTGATAGCAAGAAAATGCAGCAAGGACTTGCATCAGTCCAATAAACATATTGTCCTGTCATTTTAATGGTTGTGATGTTGCAAGTTCAATATGGGATAGTAAGCTAGCGAGTCGCTAACTTTAAATAAATTATAAACTGGTTGAGAAACAGAGATGTCCTTCAGTTGCCAATGTCTTTTCTGAAAACTTTCTTAGCTTTGCCTCAAAGAAAGTATATTTCAAAATTCCCAGATATATGCTCAAAAAGAATGTTTACCTGTTTAGTCTCTAATTTATTATTGCAATTAGGGGGGGGGGGGCATAAAATCATGAATCTACCACAGAATTAGATCCACGCTTCAAAGAAGGCAGACCACCGACCTCAGTTTAAATTTTGAAGTTACCAAGCCTGCAGATAGGATGTGGATACTTAAGTGGGAAATTCTTCAGTATTGCAGATCATAAGAAAAATATACCGTTTGAATCAAACTCTTTCCTGCCAACTAAATAATCAAAATATGCATGTAGCATACTATTCAATTATAAATATTCCTACATAGAATACAAAACCATAAATGGACAAAATGAGAGGACTCGAGACTGAATCCCCTCTTCCTTGTACAAGCTGATCTAATTGTTCCAAGTCGGACTAGATATAGATTCTACCTTAACTGCTAAGCGTGTGACTTCTCATGTAGGAACTGCACAAGAAACTAACATCTTCACATCTAGGATACCCAATTCAACTTTTTGGTTTCTAAGCAGCGGCTGATGATTTAATTAATCTTCAAGGTACTATTGTCTGCCTTGCCTGAAAATTAAGATATTTACATAGCTTGAGCACCAAGAACTCTGATCTGTTAAAGCGGTGCGCTTGTCGTCCAACTGATGACTAGGTCCTTCATATGTTAAGTAAAAGTTTTCCTGTGACGATTGATGTCACCAAAATTATGCACCCTATAAAGGGTCGCACACGAATTGACATTGATGCTGTGCTGTTCATACTCGGAGGAGGGCTTTCACCAAAAGCACTTGGAGGGATATCTCCAAAACCTATGGGAGTGCTTGGTGGAGGATTGTTTACATTTGACACTGCAGGAGGTGAACCTGACCTGAAAAAGGTGTAAACAAATGACAGCTGTTGGTTTTCTATAATTAGACAGAAGGCCACAAAGTGATACTAAGTTCACCTTTTAAACAATTAGACAAATGATGGAAAAGTTTTGTATTTTTGATAGTTCTGAGGACTGATAAGAGTATAGCTTCTCAAATAGGAGGTGATAGAAGTAAATTATTACCCTGGTATTGCGCCTCCTCCATTTGCCGCCGTAGATGGTGTGGGAGTCTCTGGCATGGGACTTTCTGGCATAGGAGACTCTGGCACAGGGGATACAGGTGTTGGAGATACCGGCGTAGGTATTGAAGATGGAGATGAAGATGATGAGGGGTATATACAAGAACCAGCACCTATACAGATTTCAAAGGAGTGTGTTATTGCCTTTATCAATTGCTAAATAGTTCATTTTGGATTGATAACAAGAGCTCTCAACACTTACTTGGATTGGTGTTAGTTATCGTAGCAGCTCCTCCAAAATCACAGCTAGTTGCTGCTGGTTTTTTCTGATAATAGCTGTTGAAAGCATATGAAGCATGGTTTTGAAGAGTATTTGGATTGTAACAGCTACCGCTTTGTTGAATTAATGAACAATCCGCTACTCCAGTTCCACAAGCATAATCGAGTGCTGACTGCAGTGCAGTCTGCGGAGCTCCACTCTTTGCAACACACCAGCTTTGCCCTGGAAGTGCAGGAGCATTACCTGTTGCAGGAGGTGTCACTGGATTTGTGACAGGTGTGGTGACAGGAACACCGGTTGATGGTGCTGGATATGTTGTAACAGGGTTGGTTACTGGTTGAGTGCCAGGGTTTGTGCTTGGTGTTGTTACTGGATTGGTTATTGGAAGTGGTGAATTTACTGGATCTGTATTAGGCTGCGGAACTGGAGTTGATGGTGGCATGGGTGTTACTGTGATGGGGTTCATACCAGGAACTGTGACAATCCCTGGTGCAGTATTATCAGGAGGTACAGTGATCGGAGCTGTGACAGGATTAAATGTTGGAGTTGTCGCAGGATTAGTTACAGGAGTTGTTGGAAAAGTGGTTGTTGGTGGGTAAACTAAGTCATGCTGGGAGGTTTTAGTATTTAAGTTGCTTAGAAGTTGTCTGTGGTATACTTGAAACATCTGTTCTTCTTCCTTAACAAGTTCTGTTTTCCTGAAATCCTTTTTCTGGGATACCTCTACAAACAATCCAACAGACATCTGATCTCTAATTTCTGACACTCTCTTTAATGATCCTGGGACATCACAATAAAATTCAGCTACTTTTTGTTCACTTAAAAAAGAACTTTTAACAATTAAAACAAGCGAAACATGATTACAAAGAAGGACAGATGTCATTAGGTGAACTCATTTGAGGACTGATTCCACAAGTGAATCTCCCTTTATCCATTCATCATCTTGTTTGGCTTCTACAATAACAAACGATCTAGTTTTACTGATGAATTGAAAAACTATCTTCAGGTATCTCTCCTGTTTTTATCTTTATATGAGGTACAGAGGTCAAAGTTTTGAGCCATAAATTAATAGAAGGTCTGTGATTTCTCAAGTTTTTAGCTAGTGTATTGCTCAAGTAGAGATCGACATGCATATCTGTCTTGGAAAATTTCTTCAATACTCTGTAATTTGCAACAAGTACCCTAATATGAGATAGTGGTACTTTGTTTTGCTTTACGAGCGAAATTGTGTCATCAGGTAACGAAACTGCATTACTTTTTCTTGCATCATAGATAAAACCCACCCGAGTTCCTGTTGAAGTTCATAATTTGTCAATATTATGTATCCATGGAACTTTTAGACATTTTCAAACACTTGCGTCTCCATCCTAGTTAAATTGTAGTGTAGTTTCAGTTTTGGAAGTCCTTAGTTATTACTTATTAGCTCGGATACTCTACAACAAACCTTAAGTTTTTAATACAGGGCTTGATACGTAAATTCTTTTTATTTGTTAGTCTAAGGTATAAACCGTGTCAGGAGGGTACAGCATATCATAATATACATATTAACCATCCTCGGAACACCTTAAGATTTTAGATACGGATACAAACATAGCTTAAGATTTAAGATACGTATACAGAAACACAAGATTAATGATCAAGTGTTGAATATAGGAAAATACCTGAGGAGTAGCCAAAGAGAAGAGACAGAAGGTATATGAAGAGGCAGATAGAAGCTTTTCTAGCCATCATGTTGAGTGAATGTAGTTGGGAGAAACCCACTTGGATTCCAATGAGACCCAGTTTGAATTTTAATCTGAATTGTAGTTGGAAGGTGTTTAAAAGACATTACAAATATAAAGCCAAAGGTATCCATAAACAGAGAGAAAAAAAAGTGGTGATGATAAAGGAGAGAGGTGAAGAAAGTGAGGGGAAAAATAAAGTAAAAGAAGAAAGAATATTTTGTCATGAAAAAGAAAAAGTTTTACTTTGGTATGAAGTGATGAACCTGGTAATGGTCTGCTGAATCAAGTTGTGTACGTGTTTGTTTATAATATTTCTTCATTTCTTTTTCCAGAAAATAAGATCAAGTGCTTTGGCTCATTCACATGCTTTGTATAATCAGTGTGTGTTAGTGTTACTTAAAAACATATTGAACTGAACTTCATATCTCCGACTCTTCCACTTAATCTTCCGCTCCCTTGCGGGCACTCGACACTTGTACATTAAAACATCAAAAATTTCAAAACATTGTCAAGTCTGACACTTGAACACATAAGAATCCCGAGAGTCCGGGTAACATAGACAAGAAGTTACTGTAGTACCTAATATCAGGAAAGTTGAGGAACACTGATATCAGAATATGTTGATTCCACTTGCCACTAAAACAGGACAATTGCATGGGGAATCAAAACTATTAAAAGATTATGTATTCAATATGCAGTGATTATGCTTTTTTTTCTGTATACTATAAAATTTGGGTAATGGTAATGTAAAGCTGAAGTTGTCTTCCCCCAAATCAGTGAAAGAAACATGACTGTAAAGTATAATGATGCACTGTTGAAAATGGTACAATACAAAACAGCTGCAAGGAAGCTTTTCAGTGTAGTTTTGTTTTGTTAACTAATGGTGTTACTTGTTTGGTTCTTTTCTTAATCTTCAAATTCTAATGCATACATCACTTAAGACTATGGGACCAAAACCCATGTGGCCAATCCCTCATTCATTCTTTTTTTCAGCAAGAATTAGAATCAAACTCACTTTGTCTGACTACTCTTATCAGCTTAAAGGGAAAAGATAGATTTGGATTATAATAACAAACTTTAGAGAGTAAGCATGATCTGTAAAAGGAAAATTAAAAGTAAGGGATAGACACATAAACTAACAGACAGGAAACATGGGGTAACATTTATCTTCTTGTGATCCCATCATCTTGCTTTGTATATACCATACCCCGATCATATAAAGGAGCAGTCCAGATTACAGATCTAGTTGAGCGGCCCAGATTAGCTCCCGAGTTATTTTAAAAACTGAAACGGAAAGTAAACAGCTTTGACAAGTATAAGATCTTGTTGAGACTCCTCTTAAGATTTTAGATGAGCGTGTTATGTAGGGATCAGTTTAGGGTGAGATCTCAGGTTCAAGTACATCTAGCATGTCTGCAGAACTAAACAGAACAGATAGGCTGATAATACCGATTGTTTTGTACAAGGAAAATATATGTGTTTGGCTTGTCGATTAAGTTTCAAATCTAAACGTCGGAAAATATGCAAAAGGTAATGAACAACGTTTGCATGAGGTGTATATCCAACACTTTACTACAAGAGGATATAAAGTAGTTTGAATTATCTTTGCATATTTATATACCAAGAAAGATAACAGTAACACGACTTGTTAAAAGTTCTCCTATACAAAAACCATATTACTTTCTGTGTTACACATCAGAAGATAAGGATAAAATGATGGATGTATCATGATTACATAATTATAAATCGTAGGACGCAGTTTGCAGCTACTGAGTGCCAAGTGATTCATGCAAGGCATTTTAACCTTTTCTTCTGTGCCTCAACATGCATAATAGAGAAAGTCTACTCGCAAGAATAGAGAGCACGTAATTAGTATAATTTAGCCAAATATCAAAAATTAAAGGTACAACTCGCTATGGTAGTTGCGGTCAAGATTTGTAAGTTCTGGGGTTTAACCATGAAGATGATTCCATAAAGTTAAAGTTTTGAGGTTCAGGTAGTGAAGTGAAGGACAGGCAACAAATTGAAAGGATATACATGGGTGTGAGTTTGTTAGCATTGCTGTTGAGCCTATAAATGGAGGTGAAAAGGAGAAAACAATAGCACACATATATTTACCTGACCAAAAAAAAAAAAAATAGCACAAATATGTAAGATGACTGTTACTGCATTCATATCAAAATTTTGATTAATTTGAATGTTGGAATAGTTTTAGATAGAAACCTAGTTTTTTGATGGTATAAATGAAACGAAGATCACATGCAGAAGAGCTTCCAGTAAAAGGAACTCGCGTAACAATATAACTATCTTATAGCTTCCGAATCTTGCAGAGTTTCACTTCTCCAAAGCTTTACCTCTTCAGTCAAAGCAACCAAATCCTTAGGATACGATCGTCTATCCTCCACAGCTATAGCACACATATTTCCAACCTCCTTAGCTTTCTTCATCTTTTCCTTACCATTCCTCAGCACACATTTTACAGCCACCTCAATCTTTTCTTTCTCCGAAACAGGTGTAATATTCGGTAATTTTTAGAATTAGATTAATAATACAATAATAGAAAAAAAGTATTAAAATTAGATAAAAGTTAGGATTTAAAATTGGGTCAGACTAATGGGCCTAAAATTTGGATCAGATTCTAATATGGATAACTGGTAGGTTAAGATATAGGGTTTTGTAGCATTATAAATACACCATATTCGTCTTCCTCGTTTTTAATATCAAAATTCGTAGGGTTCTTCTCAGTATAAATCAGCAGTTTTGTAAAAAATCGTAGAAAATTCATCGTAAGTCGGAATTCGTTGATTCTGGACTTTTCGGAAAGATCTTTTCATTCTCTACAACTTTCGTGTTTTTCAAGCAAACGTCGTTTAGAGGGTCAAAAAGAGTAAATTCAGATTTGGTCATGTTTTGAGGTAAGTTTTCGATCGATCTTACTAATGTTTTCAAAATTGTATGTTATGCGTTATATTTGATTATCAAAACATGGGCTAAGGTGATGATTTATTTCAAAGTATTATGTGTTAGAGTATACGTATTGTTGTATACGTGTTATGTCGAGACAATAATTTTGGATCTTTGATTTGTGCCATGGTTTGTGAAAATATCGAATAAGAACTTAGGACCGCAGTCACCGGATTGTAGGGACAGTTTTCAGAAAATTTAATACCGTTATCACCGGGTTGTAGTAGTCGTGGCATGAGTTATTGATTTTGAATTATTGTTATTTATGTGATATGTGTATTGTGTGTATCGAATAAGAATAAGAATGTGTATCGAAAGTATTTGTTTTGTATATCGTATCGTATAGATTTTGTATTTTGTTATATGTGTATATGTTACTTGGCCTACTAGTTGGATCGATTGTTTTCTTGCTGTGCTGTATAGCTCATTACTTACAATTTCAGGTTTCGTATAAGAGTTCGAGTCGAATAGCGTTGGAGTTCGAGGACTTGTAATTGGAGTAGATTGACTTTTGGACTTCCGTTAGCTGCGCGTTTGTAATAGTCACCTCTGTAATAGACTTTTTATCAAGAAATTGTATTTGATTTTAGTTTTCGATTTAGAATTAATGGTCCGATTGTGTTTTTAAATTGTGTGTTATGTGTATATATTTGATTATTAAAATATGGGCTAAGTGATGATATATTTGAAAGTATAATGTGTTATAGAATATATATCGATGTATAAATGTGTTGTCTCAACGATAATTTGAGATATCTTATTTGTGCCATGGTTTGTGAAAATACCGAATTAGAACTTAAAGTCGTAGTCACCGGATTGTAGTGATAGTTTTGTGAAAATTTAGGACCGTTATCATCGGGTTGTAGTGGCCATGGCATGAGTTATTGATTTTGAATTATTGTTGTTTATGTGCTATGTGTATCGAATAAGAATATGAAAGTGTATCGAAAATGTTTGTTTCGTATGTCGTATATCGTATCGTATAAAGTATCGTATTTTGTTATATGTGTTCATGTTACTTGCTAGTTGGATCGATTATTTTTTTGTTGGGTTTCGCAGCTCATTCTTTCAATTTTCAGGTTTTTCCTAAGATTCAAATTGGATAACATTGGAGTGCGAGGAGTTAGAATTGGAGTAGATTGACTTTTGGACTTCCGCTTTTAGCTGCGAGTTTTGTAATAGTCAACATTTGTAATAGATTTTGGATTATTAAATTGTATTTTGTATTAGATTTGGTTTAGAATTTAATAGTCTGAAAGTGCGGGCTGTTACAATAGGACTATTATTATTGAAACATTCGAGTTCCAACCCTCATTTCCATTGAAAATTTGAGTGATCAACTTTTCATTGTAAAATTGTTGAGCAAATAATGGCCAAGTAATCATTAGTACACCGGCCATAACACTTTTCATAACAGAGTTCCATACGCAAAGAGTGATGGTTTAGAAGATTAACTTGAGGTGCCCACTCCTTAATGACCAAACCCTCCCTTTCATTCAACTGCCGGTCTCTTAAATCCATCTGGCATCCAGTCAACCCCGGCTTTCTTTTCATCACCCAAATGAATGGAAATTTCATATTTTCAAGGGGCTAATGCAATCCGGATCCTATAATAACTTTAATATATGTTTATATTTTTAAAATTTTATTTTTTCAATCATATGATAATTTTAATATTTATATATATATAATAATAATATATAATAATAATTATAAATTTATAATAATAATGATAGAATAAGCTTGGTCGTATTTTAGTAGAATATATTAGTTTAACAATTTAATAATTTAGTTAAAACTTCTTATTAATTTTTTTAAAAATCAAAATAAGGGATAACCGTTAAATCAAATTATATGTCATTCTGGTTATTATAATTTACTAGTTTAAATCACGTGCGATGCACGGGTTTCCGTTGATATTTAAAAAATTTATTTATTGCGTCATATTATAATTTGAAAATATTTATATAATTATATAATAATTATAAATTTATAATAAAAATAATAGTATAACATGTGGTTATAGTTTAGTAGGATAAGTATACTATATTTAATAATCTAACAATTTAGTAGTTTAGCTGATATATAATATTATTTATTTATTTATTTTAATAATAGAATAAACTGTGATTGTAGTTTAGTAGGATAAGTAGACTATATGTGTGACGCCCTCAATCTTGGGGTTAGGAAACGAGGACCCACACACCATTAAACTAACAATAAATAAATATAAACCCCGATTAACTAATAAAAAGATCAAACAGGATTAAGTTTGAGACAAGATTACAACTACCAACCATATAATATATATTACATACCAAAATAATTCTAAATTTACATAATCGATTCCGATTTGGACCCGACAGATAACCCATTGTATCTTTACAAACTTTCCGACTAAGCGCTTTCTCACACACAACCTGTACTACCTACTCTGGCATCTGGAAGCCTACAACACGGTAGGGGCCACCTGGTACGCTGTTACGAGCAGTGCGCCTAAGTCTGGCCATCCTCTTGCTTAACTGTCATGGTTAGAACAAAGCATAATATATGAGTCTCAGCAAGTAACTAAATGACAGTTCTATGATGCAATAAACAATATCTTGTCATAATTACTTTTAAGGCATTCTCTTTTAAAACTCTAGGTGGCAGATTTTATCATTGGGCCAGGGAAGGTTTATGAACGGATAGTTGGGCTTTTAAGAATCAAGGTTCAAGATAAGGCGAAAGCCGACATTCATCACAAATTATCAACGGGATCTCAAGGATCTTTCAAATGGTAAGCGATAATCTATTCAACTTTGGGAATCAATTATATGATTGATAGCAATATCAGGATATGAATCAGGGTTCACAAGCTGTACACAAAACAATATCATAATCAACTCATTTCGAATCATTATAAACCATTTCATTTTCAAAAAATCAATTTGCTAAAGCAATGTATTCAATATCTTTTATCAAATGATAAGGAACCCTTGATTGATCTACTTTAACTTTTAATTAATAATAAAATGGGTGAGCAGCCCGTACCGACCCCCATCTGGTCGTTAATGTACCTATAGCATAATTTCATCCTTACATTGGACTAGCCCCGCTAGTCTCTTATATGACTGGACTTTTCCCACTAGTCTTTTACGTCTCAATCCAATCCATTAGGAATTCATTTGGAAAACCTTCTGTTTAGAAAAGAAAGGTTTTACTAAATTCAATTTTATCATTACCAAGAGTATGAAATCATTCGGACTCTTTCAAGTCGAAAATCATTCTTAAGATCAATTTCAAGGATTCAAAAAATCAACAGAATCAAGACCACCAAATACCAATGCTATGGTCAAGATCAAATGACAATAAGGATCGTAAGTTAAGGAATCAGATCGGTTTTAGAAATCATTACGGAACAAGGTATACAAAGGAAAGATATAGGTTGTCCAAAATAATACGCAAGGGTGTTCACCAAGGTTCTTACAAGGTCAACAAGAATTGAAAGTATCCAAGGAATCAATAGGCAATAAGGGTATGAATCAATAGATTTACAGTCAGGTTGAAACAATAATCAAATCAGGTCATTACAAGAACACTACCTGGGTGTTTCAAGGAATCAATAACAGGTATGGTGCAAGTATCAATATCAGGGTTCAAGAATCAATAACAGGATATCACATGTTTATAAATGATCAATACTCTATCATGGCATCATCAATATCCTTTCAAGACAAACATATACAAGTAGGCATAGTTACTTGCCTGAATTCGCTTGCCTATTTTACAAGGATTGAACTACTGCCACCTAGTACACCATTCCCTTTCCTAGCCTGAATGCCCTCACGCTCCGAATCTACAATTCAAAAATCAAAACCCTAATTAGATTCCCATTCGACGTTCTCGGAACACTTAACAATTTTCCTTTATCGTAATACCCTAAGAGTACATATACTCAATTATAAACACAAAGCACGTTTATACCATATACTCATATACTTTAACCAAATAGTCATCGCATCACATATCACGACGCTATTACAACACATAGCATATAATCTTTATATCCAAATTTTATTATAATAATAATTCTACATTATTATATCAAGATGACCCAATCCCTCATTTTATATCATTTAATTCGAACCAAAACAAACAAATAAATCACATATTTCTTAGAAATCTCACATGCATTCACTTGGTAAGATATTGGAATCAAATCAATTACCTTTATACCTATAAACCATTCGGCTATAACACAAACACGAGCGAGAAATTAAATAATTCTTTTAAATCCCAATCTTGCTAAAAACAACACCATTCCTTAATCATGCAACCGCTATTTATCCAAATTTAACCTCAATTCATCATTATAACACATGTGAGCACATAATCAACACCTTGATCACATAATTCATCTTGATTTTTCTATAAATTCGATTTATACCATTCGAATTTCCCAAGAAACATCACATGCAACACCACAAATTGACATGCAAGTATAAGGATCATTTATAATCTTTAGTTCAAGCCAAAATTCATCCTTTAAAACCTTTTTCCAAGAAAACCAAAGCAAGTTTAAATCCTCAAACACAAATCCATTGTAAACTTGAATCAAAATCAAAACCCTCCTTTTTAAATAGTGAAAATTTGAACTAAAAACCATTTAATCATGATAAAAAGATTCTTTGATACTTAAACCTCAATTACCTTAAGCAAACAACTACTCCTCTCCTTTTTATTTACAAAAATTCGAACACAAAACCAACCAAATCACTTGCAACCATTTTAATGCTACCATTCATACTATCACACATCAAAATCATTTTTCTCACACAATTTTTAAGAAAATTCGAACCTATCAAATGTTTAAAACCAAAAGGAACTTAAAACATTAACATGCAATGACTTTTAGTGACATGTATATAGATTTCTATGACATGCATCCCATTTCATTCAACTTAACACAAAATCACCTAGTAATAAACCTTATATCCCATCTTCTAAGCACAAAACTTCATTTACCATCAAAACTCAAGAAATCATCAAATATCACACATGCAATTTATATCTTAACAAGATTACATTATAGCACTAGGAAAATCACACTTCTAAATTTTCATCGGCTCTCCTTTGATCACGGTCGGTGGTGGTCGAACTCAAAAGTGCCCAAACACGGGTCTCCTCTTTGAGTTTTAGACCTTAGAATCACACAACACTCTTGTTTATATTCCCTCATGATCACATACCAAAAAATTGTACTTTCTTGAATATGACCAAAGAGATGAAGCTACGAAAAGTTGTTTAGAAACTTAAATGTAAAATATAAATGAATAGAGGGCTGAAAATGATGATTATTGATGGGTAGATCTTTAAATTTAAGCTAGGTTTTGAGGTTGCATGTAAGAGAGAGAAGAAGAGAGATGGAGAGAGCAGAGAGAGAGAGAGGGTTCGAGAGTGAGGGAGGAAAAGAGAGAGAAGAGAAGTGAGGGAAGAAGAGAAGAAAAAGAGAAGGGAGGGTGGTTTATATAATGGTGTGACAAGGGTAGTATGGTAATTGTGCCATAATTTGATTTTCACTTCTCATTTCTTTTATTCTCAATCCCAAAAACGAATTTGAATATTATAAAGCTCTCTCAGAAAAGATTAAAATGGAAGGAATATCATTTTTAAAATATAGGGTTTGAAATTAGCTTTCCAACCATATTTTTAAAATAATTTTTGAGCGTACGGTTTATTATTCATTGATTTTACAAGATTGCGCTAAAAAAGAAATATAATTCACTTAAATCGTTTTTTACACTGATCATGAAATAAATCCATCTATCATTTTTGTAAAGTCTTTAGGATTATTCTGAAGAGAACAAAACAAATCTCACGCCAAGAACATACTCGGATAATTTTATAAAACCGTTTAAAGGTTCAATAAATCTTCTTTTAAATCAAATAAACCCCTTTAAATCCTCTAAAAATCAATAGAGCACATAATCAAGAATATTTTTAAGTGATAGAACGTATTCACATTTCACGACTCATACTCGATTACAAAATTTCCCTTTTTATTATAATTATTCTGATTTTCGCATAACGGGTCACGTTCTGCTTGACAGCCCGACGCTGAGCCTCAATTACGCTTCACAATAAATCCTTTATACCAACTGACACGTCACTGAAATATAATACTTACTTAAACATTTCTATTCACATATCAACATATAGCTCACATTTAAATATTTTTAATCTCTTTTCAGACGGGTCCCGTTCTTCCTGACGGCTCGACAACACAGCTTATCCCCTAAGCTGACTCATCAAACTGGAACGCTTTTTTTCACATTCCCAGATACTAATATACAATAAAGACAACTAACCAACAAAATCATTTAACTCTTTATTTAATAACACAATTTATAATTACACCGCAGAATTATACTTATTGACTTAATCACGTCGTGAAATTCCCAGTCGCTACAATATGTGTAGTAGTTTAATAATTTAGTAGTTTATCGGATATATAACACTATTTATTTATTTATTTATTTTAATAACCAAAATTAGGAAATAACCGTTGAACCAAAATATATCTCATTCCGGTTATTATATATAGTATAGATTATTAAAAAAAAAGAAATAGTAGTTGAACCAAATTATATCACATTCTCGTTATTATAGTTTAGTATAGATTGGAGTCAAATTCCTCTACAAACTTAAATTATAATTCATATTTAACTCTATATTATTATAATTGATATTAAAGTCAACCTTTTTTTATAAATTTAAATTTTAATTCATATTAATGTTTGTATTTTTCTTGTTGATATTGAAGCCGACTTATTTTACTAATTTATTAAATTCTAAAACAATCTTTACTATAACAATCAATTTAGTTATTATTTAATAAAACCGTAAAATAGATCCTATATATATATATTGACAAAGGGTTATAGAAAATATTAACTAATTGATCTAAACTAAAATAAAATTAAAATAAAAATATAATTCAACCAACTGAAATAAAATCATATTTATTCAGAATAAAAAATTATCCTATTAAAATCAAACTAAAATAATTAGCATGATTTGATCGGTCTAATTGGGCTCGGATTAAAACACAACAATATAAAATATTGATTCAAGATATAGCAAAATTAATATCTCACTTAGCTTAATTCATATACTATGAGTTGGAATAAAAAACTTGAAAAATAAATTATTCAAGAAACTCAATCCATCGACTTCATCATTTGTACTGATAAACTATGCCCCTCGATTCAATTAAGTTGGAATAAAAACTCTAAAAAATAAATTATTCATGAAACTCAGTACATTAACTTCATCATAGAAGAGTTCCACTTCTACGATCAGTCCATTCGTTTACTAACTTGGGCCACATTTTTGGCATATGTTCATCCCACCTTGATGGATCCATATCTTGGGCTTCATCCATAGCTATGGCAAGCAATGTGAAACAAAAACTCAGTAAAATACTAAAGTGCCAAAACAATTAATAATGATAACAAATAATACTTAAATCATTTAATTAATCATATTAATGAGCTAACCCGCCTACCTCAGTTTGTGTTACCATAAGATTTGACATGAAACCACATCATAACATATTCGTACCATGTTCCTGACATTTCTAATATTATTTTGCCTCCAAGAGCATCTCTAATGGTTGGCACTTTTGAAGGGATGCTAACTTTGCCACGTAGTAGAAAATAAAATATTTAATTGTCTCTTTCTTCCACATCAATTTTGACACTCTTTTTCACAAAACACTTCAATGATTGGCATTTATAAATGTCTACTTCACTAAAATTACAAAAAAAATATGTGTAATACAAATAAATTAGAAATATAATAAATTATTCATTATTGGTACCACAAATTAAATTGTCATTATAGTTTATTCACTCTCGGGATCACAAATGAAGTTGACACCTATTTTATGGGATGCCAACTTTTGGCACCCAAGTTGGCATCCCATACCACCTCATTTGACATCCCATGTCATCCCAACAACTCCAGTGGAGTGTAACAAGGGGGCCAAGCCACGTCGTACCACATGGCTTTGGCACCTCTCTTTACACCCCCACAGAGTTGTCTCTTATTTATAGTGTATTAGGTGGGCTTCACAGATGGGCCTGAAATTCTTATTGGGCCTTCTATTCTTCATGGGCCTATGTTCTTCAATTTCTCTGTTGTTTCTTTTTTTTTCTTTGTCCTTTTTGGGTTTGATGTTTCCGACGCTTTTATTCTAAAGGGTGTGACCCTTTGTCTTTCTCCTTGGGATTGGTGGTTGAGTGTTGAAGGTGTGAAGCCATCATAATTCTTTTTTAAGGTTTCTCTCTTTTTGTTGTTTTTTGTTTGACTAATACTCTTCCCTTTTTAACTTCTTTCTTAAAATAGTGTCCTCTGGTGTGTTGCGTTGATTTGGAGCGATTTCCCGGTGGTAGCTTTGGAATTTTTAGGTATCTCGTGGATTTTATTTTTTTACTTTTTGATCTTTGTACTTTGTATACTTTGCCTTTTATAATGCATTCCTTAACATCTTTCCCGCGCCAAGGCGGTGGTTTTGATTGAAACTCTGATAGTATCTTTAGTGGGTTGAGTCCCCTGCATGTCATTGCAAAGGCAATTCCTTCCTCACAAGAATATGTGTTTTTTAAGGGTGATTTTGCTTTTCCTGGTGTTGGAAGTGGTGGTTCTCATGATTTTTTCACGAAGGGTGAGGAGGGTACTGGTGATTCCGGTATGAAGTATGAGTTTTCTTCTGAAGATATGAGGTCTGCTAGTCGTTCTTTCAAACAAAAAATCCTTACAATGCTCAGAACTTGTACCATATATTTTCTTTGGATGTTAGCATAATAGCTAGTCATTTCAATCTCTCGGGGGATATGGGGTTCATTAGCCTCCTGGATATGATAAAATGTGGGAGGTTCCCTATGCGGGTTGACATGCGATTCCTGATCTCTAGTTTGCCTATGGATTCTGATTGCCAATGTACCTTTTTTTTAAAATTATATTGGATGCCTTGGAGTGCGGTATCGGGCAGTTATCTCTCAACTTAGTGTTGCAGATTAGTGGGGTTATGGCTCGTTGTGCTGAGTTGGATATGTATCCTACCTTAGATCTTTTCTTTTCGATTTATCATCTTAAGTCTACTGGTGTTCAAGTATATTACGATAAGAGGTCTGATTTGTCGAAGCTCGTGAGCACTCCGACATCGAACTCTGGGTGGCATGGCAAGTGGATTTGGTACGAGGGTGTTGAATTGGGGCATATAAGCCCTTGGAGACGATTGACTCCTGAAGTTGTTAAAGCTTTGAGTTCTATGATTGCCATAGAATCGTCCCAATTGTCCTATTTGTGTGGTTCCTCTTCGAGATATCAGGCTTCACAATTCTCTGATGTTGGATTTTTGTGTGAGCATATTTGTAAGAGAGGGGGTTATCTTGGCCCGACTGAGTTTTTTAACTCTAATTGTTTTCCTTATTTTTTTGAGACTCTGCATTTTTATCTACTTCTCGTTTCTTCATTTCGGTTCATATAATTATTGACTTATCGTTGTTTTTTTGTGTCGTTTAGATGTTATTTTGTTTTTTATAGTGTACATGCCGAGATCGTCGAGTTTGTTGGGTATGCGGGATAAAATGCCTTCAGAATTGTTTCTCAAACTTTTGGCTTCGAAGAGTTTTGTACATGTTGCTTCTGTTTCAAAGAGCGATGTTGTTTTAAAAATGACGTTGTTGATGTCTTTCCGTATATAAATGCAACTGGGAAGTCTTCTGAGGTCTTGGTAGTTGACTCTGCTGCTATCTTGAATGAGAAGGACCGTAAGAGGCATCGTGATGAGGGATCTTCTCATCACCACCATTACAACAAGCGTGTCAAGGATGCTGAGAAGGTCGTGGCTTTTGATGATAGCTATCGGAGTTCCAGGGGTGGAAATGGTTCGAAGAGTCTTTCTACGCCTGCTCTTGGTGGTGTACCGAGTAACGAAGATGTTCCAATAGCGATATTCAGCGCTCTAGTTCCTTGCATCGGGGTTTCTGGGCCTCGTGCCTTGCTTAAGTGCAAAGAATTTGTGAAGAAGGTATAGTATTTCTTCTTCTTTTCATGATTAGTTTTACTCTAGTTCTTTTACACTTTCTTGTTGTTTTACTTTTGGTGGGGTTTTTCTGTAGTCTTTTCCACTTTCTTCATTTTGTTGGATCTGTTCCTTTGCGTTGTTTTCGCTTTCATTTTTGTTTGTTTCTTTGTGTGGGCTATATCCGAGTTGGATAATCGTTGGACAAACTTAGTATTTTAGACTAAGTTGTGAATCATTTTGAGACTCTATATGAGTGAGACACATTATGTGTTAGTGGTGTGTATTTATTGGAACATATTCTCCTCTTCGAGGGGATTCCAACGCATATTTACACGCTCAAAATGAGTAAAAGGTGAATGAGAACTGATGTTCCAAAGATTTACCTTTTAATATGAAAAGTGGTTTTGTACCATATCAAAAGTAGCACAAACCTATTCCTTAGTTTTTCTTATAAATACCATGTACCACATCGAAAAGAAAAACAAGTCCTTTGAAGCCTCTCTTTATAAATAGAGTCTTAGGGCATCAGTTTTATTAAGTCAAGGGAATAAGAGTCCTCTCTTTCATTTTCGGTCTCTTTAGTCTTAAATTTTCCAATACTCCGGTGATAGTTCTCGGGCTTAGTTCAAGTTCGCTGAGAGTATATTCGATCTATCGATTATACCGGTATCTCATTTTATCCTGGAAGGCTATCGACTCGCACATACAGTGAGAGGCGAAATAGCTTTAAGGAGACAGTTTCAACTGGACTCGAGGATTTCCATTTGGTTATATTCTTCCTTTCTCTGTTTGATTTCGTTTACTCACGCACACACTTATTTGATTTATATGTATTAATCGCAGATTGTATTCACAATCTTAAAGCTATTTCTTTTATATACATCTGTGACTGATACATCTGTATCTGCTTGTTTTCTTGAGTAACAGATCGATGGAGAACCAAACTGTGAACGATTCGATGAACATGACGGTTGATCCCAACGCACAGATCACTGGGTCTGATGGGGTTCACCAGCAGCCGATTAACCCTAACGCACGGATCGTACGATCTGATGGGGGTCAAACGCCTGTTGGACATGTGCCTTCGGGACATGTGCCTGTGGGATACACTGTCATTGGACAGTTTAGTGTTCCTCTTGGACAGATATCGGCAGGATTCACTCCTTCGATCATACCTGCGGTGCCTACTGGTGTGCATACACCTGTAGTACAGACGCACGTACCATCTGTTCCACCTGTGGTGCCTGCTGCACCTGTTATGCCAACTGTGCCTGCTACACATACTGAAAAACCTGAGAAGTTCAATGGAACGAACTTCAAACGTTGGCAACAAAAGATGCACTTTTATCTGACCACGTTGCATATGGATCACTTTCTTAAGGAAGAACCACCGTTCTCACTGCTGAGAGTAACATGCAGACTGTGTATGCTGCTGATGCTTGGAAGCACTTCGACTACATCTGTCGGAACTATGTGTTAAATTGTCTGTCTGACTCGTTGTATAACGTATACAGCGCAAAGCCAACAGCTAAGGTCTTATGGGAGTCACTTGACCATAAGTATAAAACCGAGGACGCTGGGGCAAAGAAGTGGATTGTTGGCAGCTTTCTTGATTATAAGATGGCAGACTCTAAGACTGTGGTCAGTCAGGTGCAGGAACTGCAGGTGATCATTCATGACATTCATGCTGAGGGAATGGTCATAAGTGAGTCTTTCCAAGTTGCTGCTGTTATTGAAAAGCTTCCACCTGGATGGAAAGATTTTAAGAACTACCTTAAGTACAAGCGAAAGGAGATGTCTATGGAGGATCTTATTGTTAGACTTCGTATTGAAGAAGACAACAGAGGGTCCGAGAAGAAAGTTAATGTTGCCACTGAGAAGGCAAACATGGTGGAGCACGCTCAAAGCTCCAAGCCCAAGAAGACTAATTCTAGTAAAGGGGCAAAGCTGGCACCCAAAGGAGGGATTTCGAAGTCGAAATTTCAGGGGAAGTGCTACAACTGTGATAAAGTTGGTCATAGGTTTTCTGACTGCAAGAAGTCCAAGAAGCCCAACAAGAAGAAAGAAGCAAACATGGTAGAGAATATCTCCAAGGAGATGGGTGATATAGACCTATGTACTACGGTCTCTGAAGTGAACCTGGTCGGTTCTAATCCACGTGAATGGTGGATTGATACTGGTGCTACTAGGCATGTTTGCTCAGACATGGCGATTTTCTCTAGTCTCAAAGCTTCCGATGCTGGTGAGAAGCTCTACATGGGGAATTCAGCAACTTCTACCATTGATGGTGAAGGCACGGTGATCCTGAAGATGACCTCTGGGAAGAATCTGACTTTGAAGAATGTACTTTATGTGCCTGATATTCGCAAGAACCTTGTGTCTGGTTCTCTGTTGAGTAAGCATGGCTTTCACATTGTACTAGAGTCAGATAAAGTAATTTTGTCTAAGAGTGGTATGTTTGTAGGCAAGGGTTATTTAACCGATGGGCTTTTTAAGCTCAATGTAATGTCCGTTAAGGACGATAATGAAATGAAGAATTCTTCTGCTTACTTGCTTGAGTCTCCTAATTTATGGCATGCTAGATTAGGACATGTAAATTATGACACTTTACGACGTTTAAGTGCAAAAGAATACATACCTAAACTTACTATCGATTCAAAATATAAGTGTGAGACTTGTGTTGAGGCAAAATTAACGAGATCATCATTTAAACGTGTGGAAAGGAACACCAAAGTGCTAGACCTACTACATAGCGACATATGTGATTTAAAATTCGCTCCAACAAGAGGAGGAAACAAGTATTTGTTGGGAACCACGGACTTAGGGTGTTAATACGTTTTATGATAAAGATTACGAAAAGAGGATTACCTTGTTAATGGTTGATTCCACGCTCTTCTATTGTATTCCCAAATTCCCTTGAGCGAAGTGTGGCCTCCGTCTTCTCAAGTTATCCTCTCTTCTTGCTCCTTGGTGGCTACAATATGTTTTCACATAATTGCCAAGCAAGAAGAGAATAAGAATATATATAGGCTACAATAGGGACCATGGATAATTAGGTTGGGCCTTCTAATTACATCTTGAGCCTCGCCCAATGTAATTAAATATTAATTCAATCCACTAAAGAATTAATATTGCACTACCTTTCCTAATACCGTAATTTAATTAATTCAGTTCCAATATTATTTGCTTATTAAATTCCCCATGTTTAAAATATCATATGTCCATTAATTAAATAAATTACTGATAATTTATTTAATTAATATCTTTTATCCTTGATCATCCACTCAACCTTTATTTAATTATGTCAGAATAAATTCCACCTGCAGGGTTTCACATAATTAAATCTTTTTGAGCTTTCAAGGGGACATCATTAACCCAGATATTATCAGGACATAGATTCCTTCAATAAATAATATCCACCATGTATATAATTCCATCACCCAAAATATAATGATATAATTCAAAAGAATTATTTCATATATAAATTAAAGCATATAAATAATATACACGTGTCAATTACTATTTCCGGATTAAGAACCTAAACATTAATAATAACAAAAATCTTAGTTCTTCTTCTTAATCAGTATTAAGGGAATAATTCTATATTTGATCCTGTTCAATATACACAAAGTATACTAGTATTATTTATTAATCAATATAAACTAATCTAAATAATACTACAACCATACCAGTGGATTGTCCAACACCACCTGTGCTGTGAACCTTATTATATTATATAACCGTATTTAACAATCTAATATTCTGTATCCCATTTGATACTAGATTGTTCACAATATATAATATTAGACAACATGTAAACATTCAAATGATTCTCAAATAAACTGGCCAGAAATAAATGTACATACTTCAAATAAATATTTTCAGTATACACTAACAATCTCCCACTTATACTCAAAATATTCTATGTGTACATCAGTGTTTATTTAATCCACTATTACATAAAAATCTATGTGTCCATCCATCTGACTCCTATCGCTTCCACATGCTTGTCAAAAACCTTGGTTGACAAGCTCTTTGTGAAAGGATCTGCTCGGTTGTCTTCTGATGATATGTGAGCCACAACTATATCCCCTCACTTTACGATTCCTCGTATGAGATGATACTTACGTTCAATATGTTTAGCTGCTTTGTGGTCTCGCGGTTCCTTTGAATTTACCACAGCACCAGTGTTATCACAATACACCGTCAAGCTCCTAGGCAAATTATGTACCACATCTAAGTCCAAAAGGAAGTTCCTGAACCATACAGCCTCATTGGCAGCCTCAGAGACCGCCACGTACTTGGCCTCCATGGTGGAGTCTGCAATACATTTCTGCTTTACACTCCTCCATATAACGGCTCCACCTCCCAAAGTAAAAACATATCCCGAGGTTGATTTCCTCTTATCCCTATCTGATTGGAAATCTGAATCAGTATATCCCAAAGGAAATAGATCTGAGGCCTTGTAAATTAACATATACTCATTAGTCCTTCTCAAGTACTTGAGTATAGTTTTTACTGCACTCCAATGTTCCTGACCTGGGTTCGACTGATATCTACTAACCATGCCTACAACAAAGCAGATGTCAGGCCTCGTACATAACATAGCATACATTAAGCTTCCACATGCTGAAGCATAAGGAACTGCTTTTATGCTCTATATATCCTTAGGTGTCGAAGGACACTGCTTCTTAGATAGAGCAACTCCATGCTTAAAAGGTAAAAAACCTTTCTTGGAGTTCTGCATGTTAAAACGAGCTAATACTTCATCAATGTAGGGCTCTTGAGATAAAGCCACCATCCTTTTCTTGTGATCCCTTATAACTTTGATCCCAAGGATGTATGCCGCTTCACCTAAGTCCTTCATGTCAAATTGTTTGAACAACCATGCCTTTACTGATGACAATATCTCAACATTATTTCCAATGAGTAAAATATCATCTACATATAGTACTAGAAAAACCACTGCATTACCTTCACTTCTCTTATACACGCACGATTCGCTTGGACTTTGATCAAATCCATATGACTGGACTGCCTGATCAAAATGAATATTCCAGTCTCTAGAAGCTTGTTTAAGTCCATAAATAGACCTCTTAAGCTTACATACCAGATGCTCTTGGCCTTCCTTAATGAATCCTTTTGGTTGCTGCATATAGATGGTTTCTTCAAAACTTCCATTAAGAAAAGCTGTCTTGACATCCATTTGCCAAATCTCATAATCGAGATGAGCTGCTATAGATAAAAGAATACGGATTGACTTAAGCATGACTACCGGTGAAAAGGTTTCCTCATAATCGATACCTTCTTTCTGAGTATACCCTTTCGCAATAAGTCTTGTTTTCCAGGCTTTCACCTTTTTATCTAATCCCCTCTTTTTCTTGTAGATCCACTTACATCCAATAGGTTTTATACCTTTGGGTGGTTCCATGAGCTCCCAGACCTGATTAGAATACATTGATTCTATCTCAGATTCCATCACCTTTTGCCAAAGATCTGCATCTTTGTCTTGTGCTGCCTCTTCGTATGTACGGGGATCATCATCATGTTCACCAGAGACCAAGTCTGAAGACTCTCCCAAAAACATGAATCTATCAGGCTGTTGAACAACCCTCCCACTACGACGAGGCACTGGTGAGGTATTAGTGACAGGTTGTACATTATGTTGTGGTTGTTCTACTTGTACTACAGCTTCATGGGTATTATTTGTCCCTCCCACTAGTTCCTCTAAAACGACACTACTCATAGGTTTGTGATTCATTATATATTCCTCCTCTAAGAATCTTGCATTGGTGCTAACAATGACATCCTGATTCTTCGGACTATAAAATAAATATCCTTTCATTCCCATGGGGTAGCCTACAAATAACCTTACTTCTGTACGAGATTCTAACTTAGTCGCGTTCTTGTTCAGCACATGTGCTGGACAACCTCATATTCGAATATGTCTTAGACTCGGTTTATCCCCGGTCCACAATTCTAAGGGGGTTTTAGGAACCGACTTAGAAGGTACTAAGTTCAGAAGATAAGCTGCTGTATCTAAGGCATGTCCCCAAAATGACTTGGGTAAATCCGAATAACTCATCATCGATCTAACACTCTCTAAAAGAGTCTGGTTCCTTCTCTCTGCTACACCGTTCTGCTGGGGTGTGCCTGGTGCAGTTAACTGGGATTCTATCCCATTTTCTGATAAATATTCCCTAAATTCTCCATGCAAGTATTCGCCACCACGATCTGATCGTAGTGACTTGATACTTTTATTAAGTCGCTTCTTCGTTTTAGCTTTGTACTCTTTGAACTTATCAAAGCACTCAGACTTACGGTGCAACAAATAAACGTACCCATATCTAGAATAATCATCAATGAAAGTGACGAAAAATTCATAACCACCTCTTGCTTGGATATTCATGGGTCCACATAAATCAGAGTGAACCAATTCTAACAGTTGTTTGACTCTATTACCTTTTGCCTTGAAAGGCCTATTAGTCATTTTACCTTCCAAGCAGGATTCACAAACTGGAAATGGCTCCACTGCCAATGAGCTTAAAGGCCCGTCTACTACCAGTCTTTGAATCCTCCTCAAGTTAATATGACCTAATCTCAAGTGCCAAAGATATGTTTGGTTCAAACTAGAAGGTTCCTTTCTTTTAGTAGAGTTAGAAGATGTGTTGTTCAATTCCCTAAATTGCAGTTGCAGTGCAGGTTGACTAGGATTAATTATATACAAATTGTCTTGCAATGTACCAGAACATATAATTCGTTTATTCATCATAATAGAAACATTATGATCCAAACAAACATTATAACCATCCAAAGCAAGTTTAGAAACCTAAATTAAATTCCTTCTAAAAGAAGTTACATAAAGACAATTGTTCAAAACCAAAATCCTATCAGAACCAAAAGATAAATGAATAATTCCTACTGCAACTACTGCTACTTTCGTAGCATCTCCCATAAACACATATATCTCACCATCTCTAAGCATTCTGGATAGTTGGAACCCCTGCATAGAATTACAAACATGATCAGTGGCTCATGTATCTACACACCAAGTGCTCGTAGATATAGCCGCTACAAATGTTTCTGTAACTAGAGAAAGAGACATACCAGTATTGTTTGTCTTCTTAGGAAGAGGACAATCCTGTTTCCAGTGACCTGACTGTTTGCATCTGAAGCACTTTCCCTTAGGCTTTTTCACACCACCCTGAACTCCCACTGCCTTCACAGCTTTCTGTGTCTGAGCCTTTTTCTTCTTCTTAATACCTTTCGGCTTAGAGGAAGAACCTTTCTCAGCCACATTCACTTGAACACTCTGCCGAAATAATCCTTCAGCTGCCTGAAGTTCTGTCAGCAGTTCCGCGAGACTATACTGCCTCTTGTTCATGTTGTAATTCAAACGGAACTGCTCAAAACTCTTGGACAAGCTCATAAGGATAATGTTAATCTGGGTTTCCCCGTCAAGTTCAGCACCAAGGATCTCTATCTCATTCAGATGCGACATCATCTTGAGAACATGATCCCTTACAGGTGTGCCTTCAGCCATCTGAGTGTTCATTAAAGCCTTCATGGCTACTTGCCTAGCAGCCCTATTCTAATCTCCAAAAAGTTCCTTGAGATTAAAGAGCATATCTGAAGCAGTGGCCATAGACTGATGTTGATGCTGCAAAACACCCGACATTGCTGCCAGAATGTAACATCGCGACATCTCATCAGCCTTAATCCACCGTTTATAATACTCTTTCTCATCTTTAGGAGCATCAGCAGCAGGCTGTTCAGGCTTGGGTTCATAAGTGCAAAACTTGTACTCCTTCAGCAGTCAACACAATGTCCAAATTTCGTTTCCATTCAATATAGTTAGGTCCGGTAAGTTTGTTATCCTTAAGTATGGTGAATAGTGGATTAAAACCCATTTTATCCTGAGAATCATGCATAAAAACATCACATAAATAAGGGTGCATTAATTATTAAGATCTATTGATTCCTCTAACAATTATTAAAATTTAATGCACTAACATATAAACACCATAAGCTTCTGGTACGCCACGATGTGTGACATGTATACCACCTAATTTTGTTTAAATGTTACTTCGGTCCTATTACTAAATAATATGCCACGTTGGGGTGGACTATATTATTTTTCATAGCTAAGTGTATACCATCATCAAATCCTAAATTATTTGAAATCTATGGAACTTGGTACGCCACGATGGGTGGTGTGTATACCTTCCAATATTCATAATTTTGCCTTGAATAGAATACTTCAATTCAATATTCATCAATGGTTTGATTTCTAGGTAGTGGAGGAGTCACATCGGTCTCGCTTAAAACCCACAGCCTTACAAGTTCGATGAACCCGTTTTTGACAAAATCGCCTCAAATCAGAAATAAAGAAAATCCGTATTTATTCCTTTCAAAATTTATTAATTTAAGAAGTTTGTTCTAGTAATTTTTATAACATTCTAGACACCATAAATTACATGCCACGATGGGTGACGTATATATAATTTATATTCGTCTTTATGTTAAATTACCTACAACCAATAATGGAGACCATGGGATTTAATTTCATATTAATTCCCTCTCCCACTTAGAATTTTTTTTATTAAAATTGAGGAATTTTAAAATTAAATGGGGCCCTATGTTGTTATAATTATGTCTAATCATGCATTCAAAATACACACATAATTTTAGCAACATATAACATTTAATTAAAGCAATAAATAAAATTTATTTCCATGTCGTCCTAATTAAGTTAAACATGCAATTTTAAAAGAATTACACACATAATTAATGACACACATAATCAATAAATTAAAGCAATAATTAAAATTTAATGGAAAAAATTAAAATAAATTTTTCACTATTATGGCCCTTGAAAAAATCCAGCTCTAAAAAACAATCTGTCCCAAGCGCGCCCCGACGCCCCCAGCAGCCCCAGCAGCCCCAGCAGCCCCAGCAGCCCCCGCTGCCACAGCAGCCCCAGCAGTCTGAGCTGCCGCAGCGGCCCCAGCAGCCCCATGTAATCACACAGCGGAACAAAAAACTACCGGAATTGATTTCCGATCGCACATAACTATTACAAAATACCCGGAACAATTACAAAAAAAATAGATCTAATACAAAACTAATTTTATAAAATCTATTCTAACACGATCAACCCTCGTGTAAATTACAACCACGATTAAACCATGTGGAAACCAAAACAAAAATTAACCACGATTAAACCACGTGGGATCCAAACACATAATTAAAATATACATGGCCATAATAGTGGATTAACAACCTGCATCAAAACCAATACAAGCAAAACACTATATACACGCATATATAATTACGACATGGACATTATATCATAAAACGTAGAACCCATTACCAGGCTCTGATACCAATTGTTGGGAACCACGGACTTAGGGTGTTACTACGTTTTACGATAAAGATTACGAAAAGAGGATTACCTGGTTAATGGTTGATTCCACGCTCTTCTATTGTATTCCCAAATTCCCTTGAGCGAAGTGTGGCCTCCGTCTTCTCAAGTTATCCTCTCTTCTTGCTCCTTGGTGGCTACAATATGTTTTCACACAATTGCCAAGCAAGAAGAGAATAAGAATATATATAGGCTACAATAGAGACCATGGATAATTAGGTTGGGCCTTCTAATTACATCTTGAGCCTAGCCCAATGTAATTAAATATTAATTCAATCCACTAAAGAATTAATATTTGCACTACCTTTCCTAATACCGTAATTTAATTAATTCGGTTCCAATATTATTTGCTTATTAAATTCCCCATGTTTAAAATATCATATGTCCATTAATTAAATAAATTACTGATAATTTATTAATTAATATCTTTTATCCTTGATCATCCACTCAACCTTTATTTAATTATGCCAGAATAAATTCCACCTGCAGGGTTTCACATAATTAAATCTTTTTGAGCTTTCAAGGGGACATCATTAACCCGAATATTATCAGGACATGGATTCCTTCAATAAATAATATCCACCATGTATATAATTCCATCACCCAAAATATAATGATATAATTCAAAAGAATTATTTCATATATAAATCAAAGCATGTAAATAATATACACGTGTCAATTACTATTTCCGGATTAAGAACCTAAGCATTAATAATATCATAGAATCTTCGTTCTCCTTCTTAATCAGTATTAAGGGAACAATTCTATATTTGATCATGTTCAATATACACAAAGTATACTAGTATTATTTATTAGTCAATATAAACTAATCTAAATAATACTACAGCCATACCAGTGGATTGTCCAACACCACATGTGCTGTGAACCTTATTATATTATATAACCGTATTTAACAATCTAATATTCTGTATCCCATTTGATACTAGATTGTTCACAATATATAATATTAGACAACATGTAAACATTCAAATGATTCTCAAATAAACTGGCCAGAAATAAATGTACATACTTCAAATAAATATTTTCAGTATACACTAACAGTATTTTATTACATTCATTGATGATTGTACAAAATACTGCTATATATATTTGTTGAAAAGCAAAGACGAAGCTATAGATAAATTTAAAATCTATAAGGAAGAAGTTGAGACACAACGGACTGAGAAAATTAAAGCGATACGAAGTGATCGTGGAGGTGAATATGTTGAACCATTTGGAGAATTTTGTTCACAACATGGTATAATCCATGAGGTCACTGCACCATACTCCCCTCAGTCAAATGGTGTGGCTGAAAGGAAGAATCGCACTCTGAAAGAAATGATGAATGCGATGTTGTTAAGCTCTGGGCTTCCACAATCGATGTGGGGAGAAGCCATCTTAAGCGCAAATAATATTTTAAATATTAAGATGCGCAAGAATAAGGATGTAAGTCCTTATGAAATGTGGAAGAAAAAGAAACCAAGTTATCAACACCTGAAAGTGTGGGGGTGCCTTGCAAAGGTACTGATCCCTACACCGAAGAAGGTGAAGATAGGTCCGAAGACTGTGGATTGTATTTTCATCGGATATCCTCCACATAGTACTGCATATCGGTTTCTTGTTCATGAATCCAAGATTCCTGATATTCAAAAGAATACCATTATGGAATCAAGGAATGCCTCATTCTTTGAGACGATGTTTCCCTGTAATCCAGGAAACCAACAACCTACGACGTCTAAACGATCTCATGAGTCTGTAGATGACGATAATGAGAGTGACGAAAGTGAAGACGAAAATGTGGGGGTAGTGAGAAGGAGCAAAAGACAACGAACGGAGAAATCCTATGGGTCTGATTTTATGACCTATTTGCTCGAAGAAGGTGACCCAAAAACCTATAAGGAGGCGGTTACCTCACCTGATGGACCTATGTGGAAAGAGGCCATCAAGAATGAAGTTGATTCAATTATGCAGAATCATACTTGGGAACTAGTGGACTTGCCAACTGGTTGCAAACCATTAGGTAGCAAGTGAGTTTTCAAGAAGAAGTTGAAAACTGATGGCACTATTGATAAGTATAAGGCCAGACTTGTGATTAAAGGATACAAGCAACAAAAAGGCCTTGATTATTTTGATACATATTCTCCTGTAACGAGAATAACTTCCATAAGGATGATGTTTGCTATTGTTGCAATGCGTAATCTAAATGTACATCAAATGGATGTGAAAATAGCCTTCCTAAATGGGGACATAGATGAGAAAATCTATATGGAACAACCTGAAGGGTTTGTTGTCCCTAGACAAGAAAGGAAACTTTGTAGATTGGTGAAATCATTGTATGGTTTGAAGCAAGCGCCTATGAAATGGCATGAAAAATTTGACGAGGTCGTGCTGGCTAATGGCTTCAAAATCAATGAATGTGATAGCTGTGCCTATTACAAGGATAACGAGAGTGGCTATGTTATGATGACGCTATATGTAGATGATCTACTTATTGCCGGAAGCAATAATAAAGTGATCAAATCTACCAAGGACATGTTGAAATCAAGATTCGACATGAAAGACATGGGACTAGCAAATGTAATTCTGGGAATTCAAATTTCTAGAACATCAGAGGGTCTCGCATTAAGTCAACCACATTATATTGACAAGATCCTTGAGAAGTTTCTTAAGGATGACTTTGAGAAAGCTAGGACACCTGTGGATATGACTTTGCACCTATCCAAGAACAAAGGTGTAGCTGTTACCCAATTGGAATACTCGAGGATAATTGGTAGTCTGATGTACCTCATGAGCTGTACAAGACCAGACATTGCATACTCAATTAACAAGTTGAGTAGGTTTACGAGTAATCCGGGAGCTGATCACTGGAAAGCGATCATAAGGGTACTAAGGTACTTGAGGGGAACTCGAGACTATGGACTGCACTATGGCAGATACCCAGCAGTATTAGAAGGATATACTGACGCAAATTGGATATCTAGCAAGAAAGCACTTAAGTCTACGAGCGGCTATGTGTTTACATTAGCTGGAGCGGCAATATCATGGAAATCCTCAAAACAAACGGTGATAACTCATTCCACGATGGAAGCTGAGTTTGTGGCACTAGATAAATGTGCCGAAGAGGCTGAATATCTATGTCAGTTTCTGGAGGATATTCCAAGATGGCCAAAGCCTATAACTGCAATAGGGATTCATTGTGATAGTCAATCCGCTATTGGCAGAGCGCAGAGCACGATGTATAATGGAAAGTCTCGTCATATACGATGACACAGTTCCATTAGACAATTGATCTCAACCGGAATTATCACTATTGACTATATACCGTCAAAAGATAATATCGCGGATCCACTAACCAAAGGGTTATCAAAAGAAGTGGTTGAGAAATCATCGAGAAGGATGGGCCTTAAGCCTATTGCTTAACGGCATCATGGTGGACACCCAACCATTGCTGACTGGAGATCCCAAGAACTTGGTTCAATGGGACAACTAAATCATGATGACCAAATCACTGTGGGGGTAACCCCTGGCCTGTTCCTATGATGAGGAAACAGTGAGACCCGTAAGGTACGAGGTTAAGCTTTGAGCTGTTAATGATCTTTGATGAATACATGGAGTTCAGGAGTGAATGCATGGAATTCAGTTGAGTAAACGCGGGTTACTCTATAAGATAAAGATCACCTATGTGGGAGAGAAGTGGGGCCGCTTCAAAGGAGAATTGCGAGGCACAATTCTTTAAAAACTCCTGCAGAACCAGGACGATGTTCCATGGCCAAAATGGACATAATCATGAGAACTGAATGAGTCAGGAAAGATATAGTGATGAGTATATCATCGTTTACATAAACGGTCGAACAGTTCAAGGACATCGCGTCATACTGTCTACCAGTAAAGTCGATATACTTATTCGAGCGCAGGTTCAAGGAGCATTCTCTACCTATCGTATGCTATATCTGACCGCTGGAACTATCACCAAGTCAAGCTCCGCGTCTTTCTGTCTATGTGGTGCGTGCTACTGGACCATCAATCTCATTTGTGGGGGATTGTTGGACAAACTTAGTATTTTAGACTAAGTTGTGAATCATTTTGAGACTCTATATGAGTGAGACATATTATGTGTTAGTGGTGTGTATTTATTGGAACATATTCTCCTCTTCGAGGGGATTCTAACGCATATTTACACGCTCAAAATGAGTAAAAGGTGAATGAGAACTGATGTTCCAAAGTTTTACCTTTTAATATGAAAAGTGGTTTTGTACCACATCGAGAGTAGCACAAACCTATTCCTTAGTTTTTCTTATAAATACCATGTACCACATCGAAAAGAAAAACAAATCCTTTGAAGCCTCTCTTTATAAATAGAGTCTTAGGGCATCATTTTTATTAAGTCAAGGGAATAAGAGTCCTCTCTTTCATTCTCGGTCTCTTTAGTCTTAAATTTTCCAATACTCCGGTGATAGTTCTCGGGCTTAGTTCAAGTTCGCTGAGAGTATATTCGATCTATCGATTATACTGGTATCTCGTTTTATCCTGGGAGGCTATCGACTCGCACATACGGTGAGAGGCGAAATAGCTTTAAGGAGACAGTTTCAACTGGACTCGAGGATTTCCATTTGGTTATATTCTTCCTTTCTCTGTTTGATTTCGTTTACTCACGCACACACTTATTTGATTTATATGTATTAATCACAGATTGTATTCATAATAAGTTCTTGAAGTCCCAGGGTGGAGAAGAGAGCAAGGAGCTTGAGGAGATAAAGTCTCGTGTGGATGAGTTGGTTTTTACTTAGGATACTCTGAAAGACCAATTGGCGGAGATGGTTCATGAAAAGTTGACCCTCGAGTCTTTTGACTGAGAAGTTCGAGGTGGAAGAAGAATGTGATTCGCTTGCTGCTATTGCGAAAACCCATTTTGAGGAAATGGTTGAAGTGAAGCAGGCTTGTGGTGCCCTCAAAGAGGCTGGTGAGAAGGAGTTTAAGGTGCTTGCTGAAGAGGAGGATGGTTTGAAGAAAGAGGTGGAGGAAATAAAGTCTTCACTAGCCATTTTTTCAAGGGGAGACTTTAAGTCTTTTTGAAGAGGGTTACCGCGAATGTTGGTATCGTGCTAGTGCCCGTAGGCTTGACATGGAGGTTGATAAGTATGAGTCATATGTTGGAGAGTTGATGGAAAAGATTCAGCGTGGTGTAGAGCCTGAAGACGCCAATGCTGAGCGTGTTGCTTCAGATATGGGGAGTTTATTTGTTTTTGTTTGTTTTAATCACCTCAAGTCATTGAGGGTGAACTTAAGTGCATTATCGTTTGTTGATATAAACTTTTTTAATCATTTATTTTAGATTCGCAATTTGAACTTAACCACTTTTGAGGATTAGCCTGGGTATGCCCTGCTTTATTTTGTAAGTTTATGGATGTTAAAATTTGTGGTATTGCTCGACAGGCGTACTTTAGGCCTTGTCTTTTTGTGAAGATATTCCTAATTGGAGCCCTTTTCCTTTGTCAATTTCTGTGTTTTTATTGCTGTTGATATTAGTTTAGAGTGGCTTGATGAAACTATTGTTGCCTTTGGATTTTTACTTGGACATGTTTGTCGCTTAAATGCTAGTTGTCTTTGGTTTGTAAGGTCATAAGATATTTTACCTTGTCAATTGGAGGAGTTCTCTAACAAGTCTTATGATTGGATTAGTATTTTCTTCTTTTACGTTGATGCGTTTACTTCATTTATATATTTTGTTTGTTTGCCTTCTCTTTTGCTTTTTTTATAATCTTCACAGTAGTATGATGTTACACTTCCTGCGAGGCGTTGATCTTATATTTCTTCTTCCTTGCCTTGTTTTTTATATTCTTCATTTTGTTTCTTCTTTTTGTCTCTTTTTCTACTTTGTATTTCTACTGTCATTAAGATTAGTATCATGTTTTAAACAAGCTTTTTGTTTATTGTGGAATGCGTTGAATTGGAAATTACGAAACCGAGAATCATTACAATGGAACTTCAGAATTTTTATAGATAATAACCTTTTGGATACTCACAGTATGACGAGTTATCTTATGTTCTTTGATTTGAATCTTAACAAAAGGAAACACATAAATTATAATAACTTGCACCTGGTGGAAGGGGTTTTCGAGCTGGTGGTTGTTTAAACTTCTATTTGTCTCGAGATCTTTCAGGAGAAGTACTTTCTGAGGTGAATTGCATTCCACGCATTCAGGATTGGGGATCCATCTAGATTGGAGATGAGGTATGTATCCGACTTGACTATTTTGACCACCTTGTAAGGACCTTCCCAAGGCGGGGAGAGCTTATTCATCCCAGAGGGCATCAAAACCGCAGCTTCTCGAAGGACGAGGTCATTGACCTCGAAGCCTCTTTTTTTACTTTAACGTTGAAGTATTTCCCCATCTTTTCTAGATATTTGGCAAGCCTTAGCTGAGACGAATCCCTTAGTTCCTCGAGAAGTGCGCAGTTTAGACGCAAACCAATTTTGCTCAGCTTTCGGGGTCGAATTTCTGGATTTAGAGAGAGCTTACATTGATTTATACCGGTAACACCGCTTCTATTCCGTAAACCATTTTGAACGGAGTCTCTCCTGTTGACACTCTTGGCGTTGTTCTGTGGTTCCAAAGGATATTTGGGAGTTCGTCTACCTACACTCGGTCGGTCTCAATCAACCTTTTTTTATCCCTTGAAGAATCACCTTGTTTGTTACTTCTACCTGTCCGTTGCATTGAGGATAGGCTACTGATGATTTTTCATGCTGATTTTTAAGTTGTTGAATTTATTTTTCGATGTCTCTTCCCATAAAATTTGTTCCCTTATATGTGACAACTATGCAAGGAATATCGAATCTGAAGACAACATTTTCCATGAAAAACTCGACGACGTCGCTTTCTCTGATTTGAGCTACAGGTTTAGCATCCACCCATTTGGTATGGTAGGCAACAATGATGAAATTTTTCTGACCACTGCTTTTTGGCATGGGGCCAACGAGGTTTAAGCCCCACATGAAGAAAGAACATGGCAAACTAATTGGAGAGGACGAGGTTGTTGGCATGTGGCTGACGGAGTTGTATAGCTGGCAGGGGTTGCATTTTTTGTGAAGTCTTCGCAGTCCTTTCTCATGGTTGGCCAGAGGAACCCGTATCTCATGATCTTCAATGCGAGGTTTTTTCCAGGACGGTGCTCTCCGCATATACCCATGTGTATCTTTTATCATTGCCAACTCTGCCTCTTCTTTACTTACACATTTGAGTAAGAGTTTTGTTGATGCTCTTTTATATAACACGTCATTCTCGAGGTAGTATTCTTTTTCCTTGTACGCTATCTTTCTTTTACTAGCTTCGTCCATTTCTGGTAAGCTGCCTTGGATGTATTGAATTAGCGGAGTTTTCCAGTCTTGTGGGGACAATATGCAATTGATATTCGTTTTGGATTGGGTGATTGATGGGGTGGAAATTTCTCTCATGTGGATGGGCTAAGCAGGTAATTTCGAGTTGGAGGTCGCGAGCTTCGATAGGGCATCATCCTAATGATTCACGGATCTATCAATGTTGTTAAGTGTCTAAGAGGTGAAAGAATGCAAGATATTTATGAAGATGTTAGCATAGGCTTCCATCCTTCCATTGAAAATTTTATGTTCTCCTAATATTTTTCTAACGATAAGCTAAGAGTCACTAAATATTTTGATGTGGCAGACTTCTAGGTGACGAGCCAATTGGAGTCCTAATATGAGGGCTTCATATTCGGCTTCGTTATTAGTAACATTAAACAAAAATTTGACTGTTTGTTGGACCTTGAAGGCCTTGGGGATAGAGAGGATGACCCCATCTCCTTCTGCATTTGTTATTGAGGATCTATTCGTAAAAAGTGACCATAACTTGTTTTTTCAGGGATGAGAAATTTTCCCTTCCTCTAGTCTTGTGAAGTGGCATTCAACAATGAAGTCAGATAAAGCCTGGGATCTCATCGATGTCCTTAGTATGAACTCAATATTGAACTGGTTGAGCTCTATGGTCTATGCAGCCAGCCTTCCTGACATATCTGGGTGATGTAGAATTTTTCGAAGGGGTTGGTTGGTCATTAAGACAATCAATCTTCCTTGGAAATAGTGTCTAAGCTTTCGGCTGGAGATTATTAGGTCGAAAATAAGCTTTTCAATTTTGGAGTATTGAATCTTGCCATCCTTTAATATGTGGCTTATATAGTAGACTGGTCATTGCTCCGAGGCAACCTCTTTGACAAGCACGGAAGCTATCGTAGAGTCTGATGCCGATAAGTAGATTTTGAGAGGCTCGCAGGGTGTTGCCTTTGCTAAGATGGGTGGTGAGGAGATGAAGCTTTTGATTCCTTTAAGACTTTCCTCGCATTGTTGGGTCCAACAGAATTTATGAGATTTTGATGCTTTCTTGATGGTATCAAACAGTGGTAAGCATCGCTTAGATGATTGTGGAATAAATCGCCGCAAGGCGGCTATAGAGCATGTAATGCTTTGAAGTTCTTTTACTAACTTCAGAGATGACATAGCTTGAATAGCTTTTATCTGCACTGGGTCTACCTCGATACCTCGATGAGTTAAAAGGTACCCTAAAAGTTTTCCTCCTCCCAGCCCAAATGAGCATTTTGCTGGATTGAGACGCATTATGTGGGATCTTATTCGTTCAAATGTTTCAACGAGGTCGGTTATGTGATCTACATCTTTTACTGACTTAAAGCTCATATCGTCGACGTTAATTTGAATGTTCCGGATGATCTGTGGGGCAAAAATGATTTCCAAATTTATTTAATCTATATCTATTATAGGCAGAGTTATTATAGAGAATATCCCAAAGCTCTTATAGCATTATGAGTTATCTCGAAAGCAAATAATACAAGTACATTGAAACCTATCATTATTTAAAATAGTAGAATCCACTTGGTCATGTAAAGTGACATTGTCACTTGAGTTGCCTTGTTCTCTAATAATGGTTGCCAAAGGGTTTCCAAATCTTATGTGGAATGACAACCTTGGTTTCCACCAACCTATTGGAGATGTATGGTCGCCAAGAGGTTGCCAACCAAGGTTGTGAAAACTTGGCAACTTCCCAAAATGATTAAAATACATATACAAGTGCAAAAAGTGGATATCAATAATACTTCTTTTAGTTTCTATGGTATTTATAATTTAATTTAGGTACCACATAGGAAACTTTTGGAGGTTGTTAACTATTGGAGTAGAATGTTACCAAGTTGATATAAAACTGAGTGAAAATAAAATACTAATATATATGATGATTTGTCAAGGTTGGCAACTATTTTGGAAACCCCTTATTTGAGATGCTCTTATGATGGTATATATAGGTCATGCACCTAACAGCTCTCACCCCTATTTATTTAATTTAAATATTTATATTGGTATTGGTATTGGTTATATTTGTTGTTGTCAATCGTAAAGAAACATATCGTATGATTGAACATAAGTGTTAAAAGAATATAGGATACTGTTGGGGCCTTCCTCTACCACCTTAAGATTTTAGATGAACTAGTTACTTAACATGCAGAACTGCAAGACAAATGCTATGAGACATATTTTCCGATTTTCCGAATTGCGACCATTGAATGAGATTCAAAAACATAATAGACGAATAAATAAGTTGTTAAATGATGACATGTCTTCCGTTGTTGTTCAAGAAGGCTACTGCAGAAACTGAAATGATGCAACATTTGAGATTGAGTAGGCGGTTTGTGTGGTGAATCGTTTGTTTAAGAAGTATGGATAAGAAAGAGCAACTGATCCACATATACAGTTGAGGATATATCCTTATGGGGTTTTTCATCAATCATTGTTAATGAGTCAAGGATAAGAAATTGAAGCAGTCACTCATCCATTCCTTCCAAAACCACCAACACAGGTCATGTCTCTTTGGTAAAAGCTTTCATGGCATGTTCATGAATGCTTAATAGGTACGTCCTATGTGAATACAATCATGGGCTTATGTTTGTCTCTTCTATTTTAATTACTTTTAATTTTTTAATAATAATATTTAATAACTTTGCTATTATTTATTCTTATCACACATAATTTTTATGGTTCACTAACCCATGGGTTTTTCTCGGACAAAGCCTCCATTCCCTTCAGAGTAGGGGCATGGTTTGCGTGTTGGGTTTCGAGGCATAAAACGCAGCGAAAACTGATTTTAAAACTGTAAAAATAAAAAAACGAAACCCATCACATGATCCATGTGAAAAGAAAATATTTAATTCGTGGTTTAGATGTTTACCTTAAGAAGCTTTACGATTTCTGTTGTCTAATGGAGGTCCAAGATTTCAACAATCACCACATATCCCGTCGCAAAATGATCTACGCCTTGAAGGTATCCACACAAATGATCGAACGGAGGATAATCGTGTACTAGAACTCATAAACCAGAAGCCGCCTTCTCTCTCTCTCTCTCTCTCTCTCTCTCTCTCTCTCTCTCTCTCTTTTCTCTCAAGCTGCTAGGGTTTGTATTTTTATCTTTTAAAAACGTCAAACCCTAGTTGAGGCTTAAAAATGATATTTTATAGGAAAGAGAGGCTTCTAACCTTAAACTAATTTAGAGTTTTAATAAATCCAAAAATGCTAATTATTATTAATTAAGTGTTACTTAATAATCCAATATCTCAATTTCGGATTTAATTGTAAATTCGAATTTCTTCTTTATTTAATTAATTAAGTCTTACTTAATTAATAACAAATTATTTATTTTACTTATATTTAATTTAAATTCGAATTTAAATTAAATAATCCTCCAATCATTCTTTGTGTGACCCTTTAGGTTATTATTACGTTGGTAACAATTTCAAATCTAATTTAAAATCGTAAAAAATGAGCGGCATCTAGTAATACATCATTGTTATCCAAGTAATGACAATTAAATTGGTGATCGATTAAACCTTTTATGAATAATGTACAATGTAATATAATCCTTTTAACCAAATGTTATAGATTAAACTCGAGGCATGTTATGTGTCATCCTCTTCATGGTTTAATCCAAGTTTCATTGATCAATGAGTAGACTATCATTTCAAATCAACATTTGAGCGTGATACCACGCATTTCATAGTCTAGCTCACACAAGAGGCCAATAATATCTCTCCAAAATTAGGAGGGTTAAATCCTTTATAGATTATTCATATTTCTCACACGATTCCTAACATACCCGAAGTCCACTTTTATCATTACCCGGTCAAAGGCAACTTTTGATGTAATCAAAGTATATTAATCATCGTGTAGAAATATAATGATTTCAAGTCGAAGGACCATTACATCATTATCACTGTGAGAATTACTTATGACACAACAGACATGTAGAATCTCACATTGGATCTATCCAGCACCTTGTATTTTTACATCTTCTTGTGTTTTTGGATTTAGTATCTGTATAACTATGATTAATGAGATGTGATCATCAGTCAACAAACACACTAGTCTTAATGCATTATTATTGTCCCTTAATAATAATACTCGACTAGGGATATTTGGGAATATCGATACTATTCACATAATCTCATTTAAAGTCACGTACTTAGAGATATAGAATTTATATCATATTCCAAGGACATTTATTAATCTAATATTTATATCACAGTAAATTAAGACTTAATAAATTATTAAAAGAATAATCGATAGAACATAAATATTAATAATCCAAATGTTATAAATATAACATAATAGTGTTGTCTCTAGGGCACAAACACTAACATTGTGTACATCTTAACCTCCTTAGACCATATCTTAAGTTGGATATAATAAGTATGTTTTGCTTAGTTTATGCAAACATGTTAGTGAAACTGTTTTTTCTTTGAAACAAACATAATAAGAGGTTAAAATATTGAATTTCTTACTAATATTTTTCCTTTTATTATATTTTAAATTTTATCCAAATCTTTAATGTTAGGTACATAATCAACTATAGAGGGGGGGTGAATACAGTTTATGCAAATAATTTGATAAAGCTTTTAAAAAATCAATAGTTTTTATATTAATCTGATAAAAACTGTTACACAAGTACTCTCTCAAAGGATGAACAATTATCCTTGAGTACTGCTAGGTTATATGAAAGATATAACAATTCGTAACACCTATAATGTAAACCTAATTTGTGCTTATATAGTGCACAATTACACAATCAATAAGGAATCCTATTCCATTACAATAAGGAAACCTAATACATATCCATGTATGATTGCTTCTAAATAAAGTTCTTCACCGCCTTTAATTCTGCAATCCTTTTCCTTCTCGAATATCTACTGAAGTGACTAAATCCTGATGACATCAATTGCTGATCATCAAGTACTGATAGACAAGAGTAAATCCTGATAATAACTCTTGATAGTTTATCTCCTGATATCATCAATTATATCTAACAATCTCCCTCAACTTGTGCATTATATATATATATATGTACAAGTTCTAATTGATGATGTCAAAAATATCTAAATTCAGAAATCAAATAAACATATACAATCTTACAGACAGTGATTCTCAGACTTTATTCTTCATTCTGAACTCTAACATATTCTGGAGCTTTTTCAAGAAACTTCCTCAGCAGATTTCCTCCATTACATCCAAGTACCATTACATCCTCTGTTTGTTACTTTCAGCTCATCTGTTGATTCATCATTCTGGTAAATGGCTGCCCTGAGGTCATGTAGATTTGAATTTCCAAGCGATAGATCATCTAGTTCCAGAAACCCAATCTTCTTTCCATCAGGACTAAAGGTTAAGACTTCCCTTCCTAGACTCATTTCTATCTTAGCTCCTCCAATAGGCATATCAACAGCATATTCATTTTGATCAATGTACCTTGGGATGTAGTTTAATTTGTAAGGCATTCCTCTCTGCTTCATCTGTATTAGGTTCTTTATAAATGCAGACCATCTGGCAGGTACATGATTGGTTAACTTGAGAATCGTAACAACAAGTTCTAATGCCTTCCATGGTTTGTCTCTCAACTATTCTTGAGTCAATCTTAGTCTTCTCCCAGACTCCAGAAAATCAATCATTTTCTGTACAACAAGATCAATAACAATTTGTAGTGAAATAATATTCTATAAGTCTTCAAGCATTACATTATCTCCAATTTCTATGAGAATAGCATGCTTCCTTAGAATCAAAGCATCACCTACACATGGATCAACATTTAACCTTCCCAGACCACTTGTGATTCCAGGTTTTCTAGCATGAGAACTTCCACTGTAAATCTTCTTTAATGTTTCAGAAGAATCTCTTCTAGGTGCAGGTTTCTTGCTTCCCTATAGTAACTTTCTCTTTTCTTCAAAAATAGGTTATGGCTTATCAGAGTTTATGTTTTCAGAATTAGAATTTGATAACTCAGCTTGAATTGGGTTTGAAGAATTAATAACATCTCAATTTTCTGAGAATGCGGCATTGTATTATTGATGAGTAGTATCAGAGGTTGTGATTGGTTGAACAACATCATTTGTTTCTTCATTAACTTGAGCAATGTCAGTGGTTAACTTTAGATTTTCATCCCAGTCAGCTCCATGAATCTTCCTTGTTTGATGAGCTTGACTGACTTCTTCTTCTTCAACTCTTTCTTCGATATCAAAAGCTTAAGATACTGTATAGACTGGATCTATCAGTATTTGAGATTTAGATGTCTTGGATACTGATTTTTTCTTAGTAACATCTTTGGATTTAGGCTTTGGAGGCTTAGACTTATCTCATATCTTCTCCTTCCCCTTATGACTCATGTCAGCATTTAAGTTTTCTTGAGACATCAGAGATCTTTCATCATCTGCTTGACTTGACTCCCTGATGACTACTCCTTTGGTTGGTCTCTTAGGAGGATCATCTTCCTAGGGATCTTGAGAGACAACAACATCATTGCGACGCCCTCCAAACCCGGGATCTAGATTTGGGGGTCACTAGCCAATAAACCATAATAAAATAATCATAGCGGAATAATATAGTAAATATGACCCCTTGCATGCACTGGATCGATCACAGGTTATAGTATGGAACAGGCACTAGTACAAATCAACTGTTATTACAAACCATAAGTCTAATGAGTTTTACAAATTATTCAAATTTTATTACAAACCTCTAGACTTATTCAAGCGTCCCAAAACAGCCTACCTAGAAAACACACCAAACTATCTACAAGCACTTGACTTCTGATCAAACCTGGAACTCAAGCCTGCTCTGGCTTAGCTGAAAGATTAGACTGATAAACAAGTATGAGCGAAAGAAATGCTCAGCAAGCAGTATAAAATGTGATTGAAGTGATAAACCACATTCTGATAATAATTGAACAACAGGATAAAATCAGTAATATTTGATCAATAATAAAAGCTTCACAAGCTATTAGCAATAAACGATAATTTTTAGATTAGAATCTAACTCCGACGGATGTACTATCACATGCTGATCAGCCCGTGTGATAGTACAAGGTCATGATTCATAGAAACATGTCCCCAAAACATGAGTGCTCAAATAAAAAGGTAATATATCTGCCTGTGGCACAAATTATGTCATAATATTTCATATAACACATGGAAATAGCCCTCCGCTGGACCGTCCGTCCCGGTCACTTACGCATTCATCCAATCCATAAAACATTTTGATCAAAGGAGGGGAATCAAAGGACATCATTAACCGTATAACTCCCCATTTCTCGTGGTCCAGAGCTATCTCAACAATAGATGGCGAAATAACTAGAACAATTAGTTATTCGGTAATCTCAATTCAACGTTCCACTGTATAGAGTGATTTATAGCGAAATATAAATGTTTAACTATTTTAAACATAGAATAGTATGGAAATTGAAATAATAAAGTTCGGATTCAATATCAATTGCATGGTAAGTGAATATATAATTACTTGCATACTATGATTCGAAATAAACGTTATTCGAACGATAAGTGAAGTTAGGGATACTTTCCTGGTATGCTCGATAACCTCTTACTATTACTATGGCTTATAGTTGCTGGCTTCTATCTCCATCTAATACTTGATCGCACTCCTTACTACTCGATTCTATAAACAAAAGGACTATCTTAAATGACAGAACCAAACTCAATCGACGTAACTATACGTCTTGACATCTACCCGATTGTTTTATAACTAATCATGGCATTTTAAACTGTAAACAGAGAGCATGCATATCACGTAACACGTAATCATGGCATTCGTATAACACGTATCACATATTTCATTTAACACATAAGTCAGATCATTAAAAGATATATCTCAGTGCGTTCAGAATGAGAATCAAGTCAATAATAATATTTACCGATTATATACGGACTCAAACGGATACAAAAATCAAATGACATTGCAATTCAAAAGAAATTAGAACTCAAAAGTATTTTTATTGGAAGCGTAATGTTTTTCTGAGTCTGTACGCGTTCGTTTTGTATTAAACGGACGAACGGTTTAATTATTATGAATAAAATAAGAAATAAATGGAAATAAATCAATTAATAATAATATTAATTGATTTTTAAATACCAATATATAATTTTTAAAAGCCTAAAAAATAATTTTTAGGAATTATTTGAATTAATTATAAATAATTTATATTTATTTAACTATTTATAAATAAAATTAACTGATTAAATGATTTTAATCAATTAATTGAATTCATAATTTGAAAATAATAAAAGAAAATAATTTTAGGAATTTAAAATAATTAAGAAAATAATTTTTAGAATTAAAAATAATATTAAATGATTTTTAAAATAACATAATTGATTTTTAGAAATAAGAAAACAATTTTTTTGAATTAAAAATAAAAAGAAAATTACACAAACAAATTTTACAAACAGGGTTGGGGTTTGGTGGATCAAACGGCGGCAGAGAGGAGGGCAACTCGCCGGACCTGGGAGGAAGACGCCCGGCGACTCGCCGGTTTCTGGAGATTTTCCAGATTCCGGCCGAGTTCCGGCGTGTCTCCTACGAGTCAAATCCACCTCCAAAATTCGTCGTTTAACCCCGTTTTCAGCTCCAACTAATTCTAAATTCTTCGTATAATCCAACTATACCCACAGTAACATCTAACACACCGCATAATCAGAAATCCGGCCACAATCTCCATGAAACTCGGCAAAATCGAGCTCCAACTCCGGCCAACTCGATTTCCACCGTTTCCAAACCATATCAAGTATTTTATACACGAAAATGAAGCTTGAGTCCCCTACAATCTAACACAATCAACCAAATAAACAAACAATCACAATCGAACTCAGAAAATCAAGATAAAAATTTGATTTAACCCAAGAACTCGGCTAACATGATTTTGAAATAAAACGATGCAAATTTATACATTAATCAATTCCTTGAATCATGTTAAAGCTATCTATAACATCATAATCAATCAAAAATCATTCTAAATCAAAAACGAATTCATGACCAAGAACACAAAATTTGATTTTTCAGAATATTGAACCCCAGATCGTGATTCTGGTATCAAAAGATCGGGCTTGAAACAAGGATCGTTTTGGTGTGTAGAGCATCAACAACGGATTCCTAGAACTCCCAAAATCAATTATTATTTGTTCTTGAAGAAATTTTACCCCCAAAAATGTTCTTGAGTTTTATGATTTTTCTGAATTTTTTTATAAAAATAATAAAATATGAATAAAATAACTGATTGGCTGGTATATATAATTTTACAAAAATTATACCCCAAAATAAATTATGGGTGTTTTTATCCCCTAATTATAATAATTAGGGCCCCAAAATAATAATTACGGGGAATAATTTTAAAAACGATAAAATACAAAGAGCGAAGAATCGGGAGAGTCGCTTGGGTAAAATTAATGTCAAAATTTCCCAAAAATTACGAATAATTCAAAAATACAAAAATAAAGGGTATTCAAAGTACGAATAGTTTTATAAAAATAAAAACACGGATTTTGTGGGGTTTGTCGTCCCGGTGGGGTCCCGGTCCGTTGATTTTTGAAAAACAGAAACGATCCCTAAATTACCCGAAAACACCTAAAATACATTCAAACGCGCATAAATTGAAATAAAACAGGTATCTTAATAAAGACACTAATAAATACGCGTCCCGGTTACAGATAAAGTCATATAATTGTAGTTTAAACATATTTTAATCAATCGAAAAAATTTCTGGCCCGCACGAAAACACACATAACAGCTACAACATCTAATATCATGGCAATAATTACTCTAAATTTATAAAACACATAATATTTATCTATTTAACACTTAATATTCACATAATTTTCCCGGATATTACATCCTTCCCCCCTTAATAGGATTCTGTCCTCAGAATCAGCCTAGAAAAATAAGTGAGGATATTTGGATCGCATTTCGCTTTCCAACTCCCAAGTCGACTCTTCAACCTTGGGATTCCTCTATAAGACTCGTACTAACGACACGGACTTATTCCTAAGCACTTTTTCTTTTTTATCTAAAATCTGCACTGGTTGCTCTACAAAAGACAAGTCTAGCTGAATCTCAATTGGCTCATATTCTATCACATGATTCGCATCAGGAAAATAACGCTTTAACATTGACACATGGAACACGTTGTGAATATTCTGCATGTGAGGTGGTAAAGCTAACTCGTAAGCAACCTTTCCCACACGCCTCAAAATATCAAAAGGGCCAACATAACGCGGGCTCAACTTTCCTTTCTTTCCGAATCTTGATAAACCTTTCCAAGGTGAAACTTTCAATAACACTGCTTTACCAACTTCAAATTCCATATCCTTTCTAGCAGGATTAGGATATTTGCGTTGACGATCTTGAGCTGCTACTAATCATTTCTGAATGAGTTCTATTTTCTCCTTTGTCTGCTGGATTAATTCTGGACCCAAAATCTTTCTCTCACCATCTTCTTCCCAACAGATTGGAGATCTGCATCTTCTCCCGTACAAAGCTTCATAAGGCGGCATTCCAATGCTGGCATGATAACTGTTGTTATAGGAGAATTCGACTAATGGCAAATGTTCGTCCCAACTCCCTTCAAAATCTAGTGCACATACCCTTAGCATATATTCAATAGTCTGAATCGTTCTTTCACTTTGACCATCTGTTTGCGGATGATACGCGGTACTCATGTTCAGCTTCATTCCGAGACAACCTTGAAAACTTCTCCAAAATCTTGAATTGAATCGAGGATCTCTGTCTGAGACTATGGATACTAGAACTCCATGTCGAGTCACAATTTCCTTCAGATATAACCGAACTAATTTATCCATTGAGAATCTCTCATTGATAGGAAGAAAATACGCTGACTTCATCAATCTGTCGATAATAACCCAAATAGCATCATGATTTGCCCTGGTCCTCGGTAATCCAACTACGAAATCCATCGCGATATGTTCCCACTTCCATTCTGGAATGTCCAATGGTTGTATCAGTCCACTGGGCCTTTGATGTTCCGCTTTGACTCACTGGCAAGTGTAACACTTACTTACCCATTCTATAATTTCCTTCTTCATGCTTGGCCACCAAAAGTTTTCTCTTAAGTCTCTGTACATCTTCGTACTTCCGGGATAAACTGAATATCTGGAGTTGTGAGCGTCTCGAAGAGTTTCATCTTTCAGCTCGGCTACATTGGGTATCCATATTCTGGAAGAAAACCTTAATATTCCTTTATCATCCTTTTGAGTCCATATTTCTTCTCCTGTCAAATTGTCCCATTCATGGCTCATGACTTCTTCCTGACATCTTCTTATCTTCTCTAATAGTTCTGGTTGAAAAGACATTATACACAACACCTCTGTAGACGTACTTGGGGTACTGACTTCTATTTCAAGCTTCTCGAATTCCTTAATCAATTCCTCGAATATCGTTATCATGTTTAACCTTTCTTTTCTGCTGAGAGCGTCAGCCACCACATTGGCTTTACCTGGATGATAGTTGATGGTATAGTCGTAGTCTTTGATCAATTCGAGCCATCTTCTTTGCCTCATGTTCAATTCCTTCTGGGTGAAGATATACTTTAAACTCTTGTGATCCGTGTAGATTTCACACTTTTCTCCATACAGATAATGCCTCCATATCTTCAATAAAAACACTATAGCTGCTAATTCAAGATCATGTGTTGGATACTTCTCTTCATGTAGTTTCAGTTGTCTTGAAGCGTAGACTATCACTTTATCATGCTGCATCAAAACACATCCTAATCCCTTGTACGAAGCGTCATTGTAGATCACAAAATTGCCTTGATCATATGGTAAGACTAGCACTGGAGAAGATACTAATCTATTCTTTAATTCTTGGAAACTTTCCTCGCACTCCTCGTCACATTCGAACTTCTGGTTCTTCCTGGTGAGCTTTGTCAATGGTGTAGCTATCTTCGCAAAATCTTGCATGAATCTTCGGTAGTAACCTGCTAGTCCCATGAAACTTCTTACTTCCGTTGGTGTTTTTGGCCTCTCCCAGTTGATTATGGCTTCAATCTTTGCTGGATCCACTTCCACTCCTTTATTGCTAATCACGTGCCCAAGAAATCGTACTTCTTTTAACCAAAATTCACACTTGGAAAACTTTGCGTACAATTTCTCCTGTCGCAGTATCTCCAGAACTATCCTCAAGTGCTCTTCGTGCTCTTCTTTTGTTTTAGAATAGATCAGAATGTCATCTATGAACACGATCACGAATTTATCCAAATACTTCTTGAATACTCGATTCATCAGATCCATGAAAGCTGCTAGTGCGTTGGTTAATCCAAATGCCATCACTAGAAACTCATAATGCCCATATCTGGTTCTGAATGCGGTCTTCGGAATATCTTCTGGCTTGATCTTCAGTTAATGATATCCAGACCTTAAATCTATCTTTGAAAACCATAAAGCGCCTCTCAATTGGTCAAACAAATCATCGATCCTTGGTAACGGGAACTTGTTCTTGATAGTCAGCTTATTCAGTTCTCGATAGTCAATACATAGTCGCATACTCCCGTCCTTCTTCTTGACAAACAGTACTGGTGCTCCCCACGGGGATACACTAGGTCTTATAACTCCTTTTTCCAAAAGATCTTGCAGCCGAGTTGCCAATTCTTTCATCTCCACTGGTGTTATCCAGTACAGAGCTTTAGAAACTGGTTCTGTTCCGGGTGCTACGTCAATTGCAAACTCAATTTCTATGTCGGGAGGTAATCCTGGTAGATCGTCTGGAAAGACATCTGAAAATTCATTAACAACTGGAATCGCTTCTAGTGCTGGAACTTCCTTGTTGGTGTCTATAACATGGGCCAAATACGCTTCGCAATTCTGACGCAATAACTTCTTCACTTGAGCTATTGTTAAGAACTTCTTTTCTTGCTTATTTCCTCGAATTACCACCTTCTTCTTACTACCCAATGTCTGAAGTCTTACTTTCCTATTCTTACATTCAATCTGAGCATTATTTTCTGACAACCAATCCATTCCTAAGATAACATCAAATTCTCCCAACTTAAAAGGTATCAAGTTGGCATAGAAATGATGTCCTCATATCTTAATATCACACTTCGGGCACACTCGGTCGACGGAAACTTGATTCTTATTAGCTAGTTCTATCATTAATGCTTGTTCTAACAACTTAACTTCGCAATACAGCTTATCGACAAAACTTTGAGAAATAAATGACCTTGTAGCTCCAGAATCAAATAAAACTTTAGCATCTACGGAGTTGATTGGAAGCGTACCTGCAACCACGTCAGAGCTTTAAACAGCATCATTCATAGTCATGTTAAATGTTCTGGCCTTTGGCTGGTCCTTGGCTGGTGGTCCTTCAATCCTTGGCACATTCTGAGATGGAGCACCTGTAAGCCTTGGTGTGTTGCTTTTTGTACCTTGTGTTGGGCAATTCCTGGCGATGTGTCCTGGCTTCCCACACTTATAACAACCAGTTCCCAAATTCTGACCTTGAGTTGGATTCTGGCATATATTAGCAAAGTGTCCCTTCCTTCCGTACTTGAAATACGTCACATTAGCATTACAATTCCCAAAGTGCTTTCTACCATAAAACTGGCAATCTAGTATTGGTGGACGATTGGGCATCTACTAATTTGAATTCTGAAAACGGTTGCCTTGTCCTCCATTTCCTGATTGTGGTCTTCTGAATCCTACATTCCTATTACCCTGAAACTCTGGCCTTTTGTTGAAACGGCCCTAAATATTACTTGGCTGCTGACCTCCTTCTGAGGTTTCTATTTTCCTTTTCTTCCCATCCTTTCCTTTCTGAAACATGTCACTTTTACTTTCGATCACCATTGCTTTCTGAACCACTGCCACATATGAAGTCAACTCAAATATGGCCACTCTATTCTGAATCCAAAATTTCAATCCCTGTTCAAACCTTCTTGCTTTCTTTTCATCTGTGTCAACCTGGTCTGGCACAAACCTTGCTAACTCAGTAAACTTAGCTTCATACTCCGCGATAGTAAGATCACCCTGGGTCAGGTTCAAGAATTTACTCTCCATTTGATTCTTCATATACCTTGGGAAATACTTCTCCGGGAACAACTCTGTGAATCTCTCCCAAGTTATAAACTCACCTCCTTCCAATGCTCTCGTGGATTCCCACCAATAGTTTGCCTCACCCTTCAGAAAGTAGCTTGCAAACTTGATCTTCTGTTCAGTTCCTGCTCCGACTAACTCAAAAGCCTTTTCCATCTCCTTGAGCCATGCATTGGCCTCCACGGGATCAGTACTTCCCTTGAACTCAGGTGGCTTCACAGCTTGAAACTGCTTAAAAGTCACTGCAGGTGGTGCTGCTCCTTGTTGTTGTTGTTGCTGTTGCTACTGCTTGTTGCTGCTGTTGCTTTTGCTGCTGCGTAAGATGTAACATCTGTTGCTGCATCAGTCCCAACATCTGGACAATCGCTGGATCTGTCCGACCCTCAGTACGATCCTCTCCTGAATTATTCCTTCTCTTTGGTGCCATTATTCTGGTAAGAAAACAAGCAACTTATATAATAATCTGTCAAGCATTGTGTCAAATATGTAGCAATTCCTTAGCATATCAAAATTCTCAAACATTATCTCTTCTCAAAATATCATAAACTTGCTACCACATTAACACAAGCGACATGATTATCACATAATCCTGCTTATTATCTTGAGAATAACAACACAAAGAAAATTTACTAAGAATTATCCAAACCTTTTAAATCCTTGCTCGAAATCTCAAATAAGCCCACAAATAATGGATAAAGTTGCAACACAACCTTCCAACCTCTCTTCCAACACTTCTTACCATTCTCAAAACCAACAAAATAGCAAAGCAATAACACAAGGCCTAAGGCTAAATGCAAAACAGGAAACCTAAACAACTTAACTATAACCCAGCCCAATAACCTAAATTTAACCCTATAAGAGCTAAACTACACGCGCCTATCTTATGTAATCTTCCTACGACTCACCTATGATAATCCTAAGCCTGTTTCAGTGACCATAACATGTAGCTCTGATACAAACCTGTGACGCCCTCCAAACTCGGGCCCTCCAAACCCGGGGTCTAGATTTGGGTGTCACTAGCCAATAAATCATAATAAAATAATCACAGCGGAATAATATAGTAAATATGAACCCTTGCATTCACTGGATCGATCGCAGGTTATAGTATGGAACAGGCACTAATACAAATCAACTGTTATTACAAACCATAAATCTAATGAGTTTTACAAATTATTCAAATTTTATTACAAACCTCTAGACTTATTCAAGCGTCCCAAAACAGCCTACCTGGAAAATACACCAAACTATCTACAAGAACTTGACTTCTGACCAAACCTGGAACTTAAGCCTGCTCTGGCTTAGCTGAAAGATTAGATTGATTAACAAGTATGAGCGAAAGAAATGCTCAGCAAGCAGTATAAAATGTGCTTGAAGTGATAAACCATATTCTGATAATAATTGAACAACAGGATAAAATCAGTAATATTTGATCAATAATAAAAGCTTCACAAGCTATCAGCAATAAATGATAATTTTTAGATTGGAATCTAACTCCAACGGACATACTATCACATGCTGATCATCCCGTGTGATAGCACAAGGTCATGATTCATAGAAACATGTCCCCAAAACACGAGTACTCAAATAAAAAGGCAATATATCTGCCTGTGGCACAAATTGTGTCATAATATTTCATATAACACATGGAAATAGCCCTCCGCTGGACCGTCCGTCCCGGTCACTTACGCATTCATCCAATCCATAAAACATTTTGATCAAAGGAGCCGAATCAAAGGACATCATTAATCGTATAACTCCCCATTTCTCATGGTCCAGAGCTATCTCAACAATCGATGGCGAAATAACTAGAACAATTAGTTATTCGCTAATCTCAATTCTGAACTTAGAATAGTATGAAAATTGAAAGAATAAAGTTCGGAGTCAATATCAATTGCATGGTAAGTGAAGATATAATTACTTGCATACTATGATTCGAAATAAACGTCATTTGAATGATAAGTGAAGTTAGGGATACTTTCCTGGTATGCTCGATTACCTCTTACTATTACTTTGGCTTATAGCTGCTGGCTATTATCTCCGTCTAACACTTGACCGCACTCCTTGCTACTCGATTCTATAAACAAAAGGACTATCTTAAATGACAGAAGTTAAAAAATAAAGTATGGCGGTTTTTTTCCTATATCGTTAACTCAATCAAAATGTAATTATCCAAACTCAATCGACGTAACTATACGTCTTGACATCCACCCGATTGTTTAATAACTAATCATGGCATTTCAAACTGTAAATAGAGAGCATGCATATCACGTAACACGTAATCATGGCATTCGTATAACACGTATCACATATTTCATGTAACACATAAGTCAGATAATTAAAAGATATATCTCAGTGCTTTCAGAATGAGAATCATGTCAATAATAATATTTACCGATCAGATACCGACTCAAACGGATACACAAATCAAATGACATTACAATACAAAAGAAATTCGGACTCAAAAGTATTTTTATTGGAAGCGTAATGTTTTTCTGAGTCTGTACGCGTTCGTTTTGTATTAAACGGATGAACGCTTTAATTATTATAAATTAAATAAGAAATAAATGGAAATAAATCAATTGATAATAATATTAATTGATTTTTATATACCAAAATATAATTTTTAAAAGCCTAAAAATAATTTTTAGGAACTATTTGAATTAATTATAAATAATTTATATTTATTTAACTATTTATAAATAAAATTAATTGATTAAATGATTTTAATCAATTAATTGAATTCATAAATAATTAACTAAAATAAATTATATATAATTAAATCAAATTAGATTTTTGAAAATAATGAAAGAAAATAATTTTAGGAATTTAAAATAATTAAGAAAATAATTTTTAGAACTAAAAATAATAATTAAATGATTTTTAAAATAACATAAATGATTTTTAGAAATAAGAAAACAATTTTTTTGAATTAAAAATAAAAAGAAAATTACACAAACAGATTTTACAAACAGGGTTGGGGTTTGGTGGTTCAAACGGCGGCAGAGGGGAGGGTAACTCGCCGGACTTGGGAGGAAGACGCCCGGCGACTCGCCGGTTCTGGAGATTTTCCAGTTCTGACCGAGTTCCGGCGTGTCTCTGACAAGTCAAATCCACCTCCAAAATTCGTCGTTTAACCCCGTTTTCAGCTCCAACTATTTCTAAATTCTTCGTATAATCCAACTATACCCACAACAACATCTAACACACCGCAAAATTATAAATCCGGCAAAATCGTGCTCCAACTCCGGCCAACTCGATTTCCACCGTTTGTAAACCATATCAAGTGTTTTATACACGAAAATGAAGCTTGAGTCCCCTACAATCTAACACAATCAACCAAATAAACAAACAATCACAATCGAACTCAGAAAATCAAGATAAAAATTTGATTCAACCCAAGAACTCGGCTAACATGATTTCGAAATAAAACGATGCAAATTTATACATTAATCAACTCCTTGAATCACGTTAAAGCTATCTATAACATCAGAATCAATCAAAAATCATTCTAAATCAAAAACGAATTCATGACCAAGAACACAAAATTTGATTTTTCCGAATATTGAACCCTAGATCATGATTCTGGTATCAAAAGATCGGGCTTGAAACAAGGATCGTTTTGGTGTGTAGAGGATCAACAACGGATTCCTAGAACTCCCAAAATCAATTATTCTTTGTTCTTGAAGAAATTTTACCCCCAAAAATGTTCTTGAGTTTTATGATTTTTCTGAAATTTTTTTATAAAAATAATAAAATATGAATAAAATAACTGATTGGCAGGTATATATATTTTTACAAAAATTATACCCCAAAATAAATTAAGGGTGTTTTTATCCCCTAATTATAATAATTAGGGCCCCAAAATAATAATTACGGGGAATAATTTTAAAAATGATCAAATATAAAATTAATTTCAAAATTTCCCAAAAATTATGAATAATTCAAAAATACAAAAATAAAGGGTATTCGAAGTACGAATAATTTTATAAAAATAAAAACACGGATTTTGTGGGGTTTGTCGTCCCGGTGGGGTCCCGGTCCGTTGATTTTTGAAAAACAGAAACGATCTCTAAATTACCCGAAAAACCCGAAAACACCTAAAATACATTCGAACGCGCATAAATTGAAATAAAATAGGTATATTAATAAAGATACTAATAAATACGCGTCCCGATTATAGATAAAGTCATATAATTGCAGTTTAAACGTATTTTAATCAATCGAAAAATTTTCTGGCCCGCATAAAAACACACATTACAGCTACAACATCTAATATCATGGCAATAATTACTCTAAATTTATAAAACACATAATATTTATCTATTTAACACTTAATATTCATATAATTTTCCCGGATATTGCAATCATCATTTGTTGTCTTCATAGAATTCTTGAATTCTTCCTCCATCTTCCTTAGTTGTTCTAGATCAACTCCAGGAATTTCTTTCTCAAACATTCTTCTACTCACCTCAGAGTCAAATGCTTGAATCTTTGAGTCCTTGTAGAACATAGTTGCCTTCCTGTCTTTTACTTTCAGAGTTTGAAGATACTGACTTACTTCCGCACCAGCTTCTATCTCCAGAATGCCTTGGTCATCATCAGTAGTTGTGACTTTCAGAGTTTGTTGAGTTGTTGTAGTCACAGTTGGTTTCTTTGATTGTTCAATTATTCTTTCACTCTCCCTACTTCCTCCGCCTTTTCTAGATTGAGTTCTAGTGACTTTTGATGAACCACTAGTTCCAATCACCTCTCATTTTCACATTCTCCTTCATTCCTCCCTTATCTCCTCCATCAGGATTTGTGTCATCGGCTCCTTTCACAGTCAGTCGTTTGTATTTAGATTTAGCAATCTTCTCCCCTTTTTTTGCATCATCACCAAGCAGTAGAGAAAGAATCAGCTACATTGAATTTTGAAACTCATCAAGTTGTACAGACATTTGCTCTTGTTTAGCTTCCAATCTAGCCTGATTGGCTTCAATCTTAGTTTGTCTGTCAAGAATTGGTCCAAGCTGTTTCTGTATCTCCTGATGAGTAGTCATCCTTGTAGCCAGGAAAGATTCTTTGATTTTATTGATTTGAGAAGTGGTGGCTTCCTGAGCAGTATGCAAAGATTTTACCAATAGAGTAGATGCTTTTAGATGATTAAGCATATCTTAGTGATAAAACATCATCGCGCTGTTGCTCCTCAACCTCAGGGTTCGGAGTCCCGCTACCATATACGATAACGAACTACGCCTCTATCACGATATTTATAAGGGTTCCCCTAAGGGTTTTAACTGTCAGTACTACGTTAGGTAGTCCGACTATGAACTTGGAAAGAGTTCTTATTTATCTTAGTGAACTTATTATTTTAACGTCACTTCATCTCTGAGGTTTATAACGCTTAGCTCTGATACCATTTCTGTAACACCCCCAAATCCGGGGTCGGGGATCCGGGTTGTCACGAGTTCCATTTCCCTTAATAACACTCAATCTTTATAAACAACCAACTACTGTGTACGGTGACCCCACAATATACACATACACACCACAAGTTATAGTCTCAGAGATGAATACCAAAAATAACACAAGTCATTTTATTCCACAATTATAACTCATTACACCTCAAAAGGGTTTCTGAATAAATTTACATATTCTTTGCCATTATTACAAATCATAAATATACATAAGTCTGGTACAAAAAAAGTTGAAAGCCTAGCCTATTGGTAGTTCCTACCTCAGCTACAACGGCATCAACGCCTACAGGAAACTGCGGAATGTTTCCTAACCGCTCACGAATTGGGAGCTTGATCCTGTTCATCTTGTCAATCTGTTGTTGTGTGATGAAAGAAGAAAGCAAGGGTGAGCAACAAGCCCACCGAAATAATATGTATTATAATTAACAATATATGAGCATTCTCATAGTACTCATGAAAGTCTTGGTCAAGCAGATAAGAACCAAGTTTGATATCTTAACGCGACCAAGTCGCAAAATATTCAGTATATATGTATATATATACTTTTCAAAATCTTGGAAGTCCTCTTCCATGCATAATATACACAGAGTTCCAGTTTATAACTGTATAAAAATATCGTTGCAAGGTGATCTCATATATCTAACCTCGTCTCAACGTTTTTGTGAAAATCTTTGTCATGCATAAGATAATCATTAACCAGATATAAGTTGAAAATATGAAGTTACAAGATACTCCAATATACTTATATCTTTTCCGAATACTACTTGAACTACCACCGTTCAAGGTATAATCAGTTTCAAAAGTTCATCACATAGATGAGACTACAAGATAAGATTTGAATAGATTCAATCTTTGAAATATCATTCAAAAGAAATGAAGTTACGAGATACTTCATTAAGTCCCGATATATATATACACCTATATATATATCTCATACTTTCCTTGGAAACCTCTGTTATGAAAAGTATAAACAGAGTTATAATATCCAATAAATTTGGAAAGAAAAGAATTTTGGCATAAACCCGATATCTTGCTGATCAGGCAAAGATACCAATAAGTAACCTTTTCTACTAGTAGATGGATGAATCCCCCACCGGTCATCACCCTGGCCGCATTAGGACCTTGTGCTGGACCGCCACCCGGCCTCTTACGCGTTGATGGACTGCCACCCAGCCACTTACACTTTGATAGACCGTACCCCGGCCTGTCGCTTATGCCGACTCAATTAAATGGACTTACTTCCCGAATGTTGGGCAAGTAATCAAATTGTTTTCTAAAAATAGCAACCTCGTTGCGAATATAAAATACACCATAGAGCCGGATCCCTCATATTTTTGAGCGAGTATTCAAGTCCCCTTCGAAAGAAAGATCTTAAATTTGAAAACGAGTTTTGGGATCCGCTCTAACTTTTTGAAATCATTTTGAAGACTCGAAAACATTTTTAAGAATGCTTGGAGTAATGCTGATTTAATAAAATAAATCAGTCCCAATATATTAGAAAATATCTGAATATTATTATTTAAATAATATTCTCATAAGGATAATCCTTATAAAAATAATTGAAGTAGAAGTTTTAAGACTCATACTTGAAATGAATAATAAATAACCAAAAATATACTTATACGAAAGTACGATCTTTATTTGAATAATCGAAAATAAGTTTGATTATCGAAACATTATTCTTTAATAAAATAAAGAATATTATTTAATAAAAGGAGCGGAGTCATAAGCCCTTGAATGAATATTCAAAATACTATTCATTAAATAAAATAAACGGAGTCATAAGTCCTCGAATGAATATTCAAAATAATATTCATTAAATAAAATAAACGGAGTCATAAATCCTCGAATGAATATTCAAAATAATATTCATTAATTAAAATAAAGTTATCGAATAAACCTTATTCGATTAATAGTTTTGAAAACTATATCTATATATATATAAATATATATATATATAATTTACTCGGGAACATCGACTCCCGGTTTAGAAAATGTTCACCTCTGGTCCCCTATACTAAGGGTATATGCAGCTACTGCTTATCTCTAGCATATGTATTATGCAACTTATAAGCATTTGAATCAACAATTAGATATCAAGATTACAAAACAAACATGCATATATACCATATCAGCATGCTCCAATATATCGCAAAATTTGCTAATAACAATCATGCACTTATCACAAGATAATGCATATACATATATACATCACAACAACAGTATAATGGGTAGAAAACTTGCCTGAGTGTTCCCGGATAGACTTAAGCTTAGACTGGGTCCGATAACCTATGAACAACAACATAAGTCGTAATTAAACCCCGGTCTCTTAAGAAACTAGACCTTAACCAATTGAACCCTAACGTTCGCTTATAGTCATTTCTACGCTTAACAAATCACATAAGTCGTTCGAGTACCCTCGGCTCCACTATTTTTAATAAATTAACCATTAAGAATTTTAAGGCGATTCTTTCGCGAGTACCCTACCAACTGCCTAATTCACTTTACATAATTGTTTCATACTCCAATTAGTCATTTAAGGACCTTAACCAAGTTTTCAAAGTAAGGCGAGGGGTAATGGTTCGTTCGCGAAATGCCGTTACTTAAAACGGTCGTTTCTCCTAAACCGTACATCGGATCCAAGCGAACCACATATCAAAACGAAGCTTACGACATAATCTAACTAAACATGGCAAAGTAATAGATTCAATAGTTAGCTCTCTGTCCCGAACACTAAGATCAAGCAGTTGTATGAAATTGGGCATTACGACGACTATGTTTACGCGATTACCAAGTTTTAAACCACTCCAAACAACCACCATTCAACTCACAACCAACAATACAACCAACCCTCATCCAAACCTTACTACATCAGTCCCCAAACCTCAAAATTTTCCAATTTCTACAACCCCACACATGAACTACTAGCTATACTTAAGTTTCATTAACTATAAACAAGATTTCAACATCCAAATCACTACAAATCCAATCCAAACTCTAAACACACAAGCATCATGCTTCTCATTTACTATATCCATCAAAACCATCGTAATACTCAAAGTAAAGTTAGGGTTTGGAGGTGTTATACCTTCCTTGGAGTGATTAGAGTAGCTAGGAAGTCTTAGGGAGCCTCCTACAAGCTTGATCTTTCCAAAGAAATCAAGAACACAAAGTTAGGTTTTGAAGTTTCTAAAAGTCAGATTGAAAGAACTGTCAAAACGAGGGTCTTACCATGCTTATTTGGATAAGACTTGTGAACAAGAGTTGTAGACCATCTCAATACCTTTCCAAAGAGCTATAGAACATACTATTTGAGTGAGTATTGAAGGAGATATAGTAATTTGAAGTTTCTGCTATGGTTTTGGCCGAGAGCTTGCTTCTTTAAAATGAAAAGTCAAGTTTGTGTTATGATTTTTTGTTTTGTTTCTTTGTTTATGGCTTGGCTAATTTTGAGGATATACCATGGTAAAAAATGAATGGCTCACAATTAACCAACAACACACTTCTTTTTGTCATGCTTAGGTCATCATTCTTAGGTCATCCAATTGCCACATGTCTCTTTCTTGTGGTTTGATGATGTCACAATCCTTGGCTTCTTGTACAAGCTTGTCTCTTGGTCGCTTATTTGTTTTACGGTTCGCTTAACTTTCGTTCTCGTTTATCGTTTGAGGGATCATACACGGGATCTTATTACTTGGGTTCCCCTAAACCTTTCTCAATATTTTATATTCCTTTTATGATCCTCTCTTATAATCCTTGAATTAAAATCCATTTAATCATGTTACCTTATACTCAATTCTTTCTGTATCTGGGGGATTTTCGGGAAAAATCAAAGTGTTCGAATTTGGATTCTGACGATCTTTACATACACTTATATACCATATAAAGTACTAATAAGATCTCAGAATATCAATAAAAGAATCCCTACAAGGTGTGGCATGAAAAGTTTTCTTATTCAGCATAATCAGCAAAATCACTATTCATAAGGGTTTCAAAAATTCCAAAAATTGGGGTTATTACAGTCTCCCCTCCTTAAAAGGATTCCGTCCCGGAATCAGATAGAAAATGAATAGGGATACTTTCTTAGCATTGCACTTTCTAACTCTCAAGTCAATTTTCCCACATTGTGGTTCTACCATCAAACTCTGACTAGTTTGATAACCCTTCTCCTAAGCACTTGTTCCTTTTCAATCTATAACCCATCCTGGTTGCTCCATATAGGTTACGTCTGGTTGCATGTCTATGCGCTCATATGCCCCTATTTGTCTGGCATCCGAATTACACTTCCTTAACATTGATACGTGGAACACGTTATGAACTTATTACAGGTTCGGGGGTAGGGCTAGCTCATATGCTAACTTCCCAATACGTCTTAATATCTCCAAGGGTCCAACAATTCGTGGGCTTAGCTTTCCTTTCTTTCCGAACCTCATCCATCCTTTCCAAGGGAATACCTATAACAGCACTAGGTCCCCTACTTCCTATTCTTTGTCCTTTCGTGCCAAATCAACATACTTCTTATGTCCATCTTGGGCTACTACCAGTCATCCTCTGATTAGATCTATTATATCCTTTGTCCTTTGGACTACTGCGGGTCCGAGCATCTTGCGCTCTACAACTTCATCCTAACATAAGGGAGATCGATATTGTCTTCCCTCAAGGATCTCATAAGGCGACATCTCGATAATGATATATGATCTATTGTCGTAAGAAAACTCAATCCGCGTTAAGTGATCATTCCAAATTCTTTCAAGTCTATTGCACAGACTCTCATCATAGCTTCTAGCATTATAGCTTTTGCTTCTCAATACTCCTTCTTTTCTGGTTCGTAAGCGTTACTATCTTCCGTACAGAATACTATTCTAGATATACCTTTACTCGCTAGAGTTTTATAACCTTTTAATAACCATGTCAACCTTAGTATCACGAACGTGTTTCCATTCCGAATACCACCATAACTTTACTACTCCTTTTTCAGCTGTTTCTATTTTCCAAAGTTTGATCAATCATATAGAAGTAAAGGAATTTGTTGAGAGATCACTATGATCATGAACACTTGTTCTATTGCATAGTTAGTACAGGAGGTGGCCAGCCTTTAGTACTTGACAAGCAATTAAACAACATGTGGTATCCTACTAGGCTTCTATCACACAGATAGATAGTCATTCGGCAATACCTCCCCTTCTGGAAGGGTTGTTCTTCTTAGCTTACACGGAATGAAAAGAAAAGAATGAATTGAAGAGAATTATATAAAAAAATACTGCCACAAAAGATCTGGCTTGGAATCTACCTCTGAACTATAGAGGTTTGTCACAAGAGAACAAAACATATATATGTATATATCTCAACATCAAGTATTATAGCATCGCAATTCACATGCATGAATATTTACTATTCCGTCCATCGTTCTATGGACCTATGCTCTTGCTCGAGCTTATAAACAATCACCGTTAAAACTCCCTCGACGGCGAAAATCGAATCTGGGATTTTATTCTAGACCTCCTCGTTACTAGAATTTTATGCTTGCACCGCAACCTTCCTCGTATATTAATACGACTCTCTATTGATAAGAAGAAATAAATATTCAATAGGTAGATAATCGAATTAATTAGTCTATAAATGATAACTTATATATCACCACGACCCGATTAGTGGTACTCAATCTCAACATCCATTACCATACAACTCTCGCGGTTGTAATCGGCTCATTATTCAAAGAATCGTTGATGCATTACTATAGTCCACCACGGACCTACAGTAGTCATTCGTTTTCTATGAAATATTAATAGCTAACCATACGGAGTCCATACATGTCGTACCGAATCTTCTAGAGAGGAAACATAATCGCCATTCCATGATTCATGAAGAACACTCCTGAACTTGGCGTACATATGACATGAAGCAGATAAAATTGCAGAAGAGTTTCAATAAAAGCAATGATAGCAGGTTAATACCATTCTTAATCATATGTCTTTATTAGGAGACATGAAGCTCAAAGGTTCATTTAGTCATCTCGTAACATGGTCCTGGCTTATCTCAATATAGGACCTTCTAAAATAGATAGCCCGCTCACAGTGCTAACATGAATTAAATCTTTACCAAACTACTATTACGGTTGAGTATCGTACAATCATCAGAAGAAATGTCAATCTTTCAAACCATAATACAACCTTCACGGCTTTAACCATCATCACTGTATTCCTATGGCACGTGTGCTTATAATTGTCCTCTTACACTTAAAGTGTCGGCCACCTCTTTGACCTTTCCTGATAGTAAAATTTCCTTACAATCAATGTCATTTTTTAACCACCTCCAAATAAATTTTCTACCTCATTTCAATCACTTGCTTATATGAAAATGTTTTTCTTCTATCCTGGTGAGAAGAAAAAAATCACCATTTTTTTCCATAAGTCATTGTCTTAGTCTTTAGATGTGAACATTATCACGACTGACTCTCGATCATACTTAGGACGTCTCTTATCTTGGGTCCTTCTCATTTTCACCAATCTCAATCTTCATTGGGTCGATCTATACTTTCTTATGGTTCAACACGTGCCCACCTGGCATTATTATAATTATGTCATATTTCCTTATCAAAATTTCTATTCTTGAGAACTTTGAATATTACCTTTTTCCTTGTAAAACCTCTAAGGTTATCCTTAAATTCTTCATCCGGTACTCCCTAGGTACAGGGCGTATCAAGATACCATTTACTAATACTAGAACCATTGTTTAAGTACTTCTGAAAAATTTCTCTACTGATCTTTAAAGGTTGTTGTTACCTTAGTCCTTCGTTCCATACTACCCAACTCATAATGTCCCTATTAAGGGTGAAATGCCAACCTTTATGCATTCCTCTATGGTTCATCTCAAGTTATCGAGGTTCCATCCTTAATTCCACCTTTTTTAAAAAGGTACTTGCATCCTTCCATAGATAAATCAAGTCATGTATCCCTGATAAGGGTGTCTTATTCAATCATTCCCATCTCGATAGTATATGCCTAATTTCACAATAACATCTGTATTCAAAATGAGGTCAATCAATATGGCCTCCAAAAGATAACAACGGTTATCCGCTTTTCTTGCCTGATTTAGTAATGATAACAGGGATGTTCTAGAAGATATTGGTCGTGTTCAACGTGAACTTCTTCTTAATAAATCCTTATTTACTTTTGTTGTTTATCTCAACAGTCATCTCAATGTTGGGATATCTTTCATACCTGGCGTCTCCCTTTCTGGGTATCATGCCCCCGGTCTTACACTTCACTTTCTTGAAGGTCACGTCCTTCATCCAATTTTCCTAGTTTCTTACTTTCTTGTCTCCTCAGTCTATCTGCGTCTCCTTGTTTATCCTTCGGACTATCTCAAGGTTTCCTCGAATCCTCCCAACTTAAAGGGAATAAAATATATATATATCTTTCATGCCTTCATCCATCAGCTTTAACTCATGGTGAATCACTCTCATCCTGACGATTACATACTTTTCTATTTCTATTGCTACGAGTCTTTAGGGTTTCCTCGTATCTAACTCCCTTATCATTCCTCCAACTCTATTGCCTTTATATTCCTTTTCACTTCAGTTTCTTTTTTATCTAACTCTCTCTTGCAATCATTTCACGAACCCACTAATCATTGACTTCAAACATCACGTCGTTCTGGGATTCTAGTCCTCAGAACAAATCTTGACAACTTTTACAATCTTAGATTCATAATTTATCATACTCGTCCGCCTTTGTTTCGGCTCTAAAGCTTCTACACTATTTCCATAACCTTGGGAAGTACTTTCCCGAAACAATTGACTGAACTTTAATCAGTTTATTATAACCTCTGGCTCCGTGCCTTTCTTGGTCTTTCGCCAGTGGGTGGCTTCTCTCTTAGGAGGGTAAGTGACAAAAACAGACTTTTGTGATTCGTCCATCATTTAGAATCTCAAATGATTCCTATATTTCCTTTAGCCAGGCTCTCGCCTCTACTGGGTTTGCTTGTTCGTTGGAACTCTGAGAGCTTAGCGACTTAAAGGTCCTGAAAGAATTTCCCACCGCACTGTCTCCTCAGGGTGGTGGTTGGGGATAATAGTCTAAGTTCTTTTTAGACAGATCCATGAATTGCCGTATAGGAGTACCGTCTCAGGTCTCCTTTCCTTACTCGACTTTCTGTATCCTTAGTATGAAATGTTTCATCCTTCTCCCATACTTGGGGTTATCTTATACGTTAAAATCCTTGTTTTCTACTTCATTATGTTATGAGCTCCTTCTTTCTTAATGGCAACCTCCCTGACTATCACATTCGGGGTTTTCCCTAAATCTTATTCCTCGAGCTATGGATTTCATCTAAGATCCAGTGCTTACGCTCTTAAACGTTTGGAACCCAAATTCTGTAGGAATACCTCGTTATTCCCTTATCATCTTTCTTGATATTAATCTCTTCTCCAGTCATTGACTCTCTGCCTTCATTCATCACTTTTTCTTGGCACAATATGATCTTTTTCGATAATTCGGGTTGTATTGCAATCTCAAACAGCATTTCGGTACCGGCTCCGGTTACCTTCACTTCTATTTCCATTTTCTCAAAATCTCTTATCAACTCTCCCAAAGACATTTTCATCTTGAGTCTCTCCTTTATACTAAGGGAATTAGCCACCATTTTGGCTTTCCCTGGATGATAAAGAATCTCATAATCGTAATCCTTGATTAGTTCTAACCACCTCCTCTGGCGCATGTTGAGCTCTTTCTGCGTGAAAATGCACTAGAGCACTTATGGCTTGTGTAAATCTCGCACTTCTCTCCATACAAGTAGTGCCTCCAATCTTTAGGGCAAAACTATTGCCACGAGCCCAAGCTCATGGGTGGGAATATCGAATTTAATATTTCTTTAATTGTCTTGACGCGTACGCGATTACCTTGTTGTGCTGTATAAGAAGCACCCTAATTCTTTATGCGAAGCGTCACTACAAATCACAAAATCTCCTTTTCCATCCGGCAACGCCAACATAGGAGTCGTCACCAACCTTTGCTTCAGTTCTTGAAAGTTGTTCTCGCATTTCTCTGTGCATTCGAACTTCTCAGTCTTATGAGTAAGCCGCGTTAAAGGGGCTACTATCTTTACGAACTTAAACGAACCTCCGGTAGTGACCGACCAATCCTACCTCTGGTAGTTTCCCTAACCATGGTTATCAATTCCTCAGTGGTCCTTTATTCATTCTTTTCAGGATCCCCCACGGGATCCTCCTCAGTAACAATCCCTTCTAGGACAACATCCTCAATCGCTACATCCTCAATATGAACATCATCCGGTCATGCGTTAGGACGCTCTATCGGATCCACAATCTGATCTCCAATAAGTAATAAAACATCATCGCGCTGTTGATCCTCAACCTCAGGGTTCGGAGTCCCGCTACCATATACGATAACGAACTACACCTCTATCACGATATTTATAAGGGTTCCCCTAAGGGTTTTAACTATCAGTACTACGTTAGGTAGTCCGACTATGAACTTGGAAAGAGTTCTTATTTATCTTAGTGAACTTATTATTTTAACGTCACTTCATCTTTGAGGTTTATAACGCTTAGCTCTGATACCATTTTTGTAACACCCCCAAATCCGGGGTCGGGGATCCGGGTTGTCACGAGTTCCATTTCCCTTAATAACACTCAATCTTTATAAACAACCAACTACTGCGTACTGTGACCCCACAATATACACACACACACCACAAGTTATAGTCTCAGAGATGAATACCAAAAATAACACAAGTTATTTTATTCCACAATTATAAGTCATTACACCTCAAAAGGGTTTCTGAATAAATTTACATATTCTTTGCCATTATTACAATTCATAAATATACATAAGTCTGGTACAAAAAAAGTTGAAAGCCTAGCCTATTGGTAGTTCCTACCTCAGCTACAACGGCATCAAAGCCAACAGGAAACTGCGGAATGTTTCCTAACCGCTCACGAATTGGGAGCTTGATCTTGTTCATCTTGTCTATCTGTTGTTGTGTGATGAAAGAAGAAAGCAAGGGTGAGCAACAAGCCCACCGAAATAATATGTATTATAATTAACAATATATGAGCATTCTCATAGTACTCATGAAAGTCTTGGTCAAGCATATATGAACCAAGTTTGATATCTTAACGCGACCAAGTCGCAAAATATTCAGTATATATGTATATATATACTTTTAAAAATCTTGGAAGTCCTTTTCCATGCGTAATATACACAGAGTTCCAGTTTATAACTGTATAAAAATATCGTTGCAAGGTGATCTCATATATATAACCTCGTCTCAACGTTTTTGTGAAAATCTTGGTCATGCATAAGATAATCATTAACCAGATATAAATTGAAAAGATGAAGTTACAAGATACTCCAATATACTTATATCTTTTCTGAATACTACTTGAACTACCACCGTTCAAGGTATAATCAGTTTCAAAAGTTCATCACATAGATGAGACTACAAGATAAGATTTGAATAGATTCAATCTTTGAAATATCATTCAAAAGAAATGAAGTTACGAGATACTTCATTAAGTCCCGATATATATATACACCTATATATATATTTCATACTTTCCTTGGAAACCTCTGTTATGAAAAGTATAAACAGAGTTATAATATCCAATGAATTTGGAAAGAAAATAATTTTGGCATAAACCCGATATCTTGCTGATCAGGCAAAGATACCAATAAGTAACCTTTTCTACTAGTAGATGGATGAATCCCCCACCGGTCATCACCCTGGCCGCATTAGGACCTTGTGCTGGACCGCCACCCGGCCTCTTACGCATTGATGGACTGCCACCCAGCCACTTACACTTTGATAGACCGTACCCCGGCCTGTCGCTTATGCCGACTCAATTAAATGGACTTACTTCTCGAACGTTGGACAAGTAATCAAATTGTTTTCTAAAAACAGCAACCTCGTTGCGAATATAAAATACACCATATGGCTGGATCCCTCAGATTTTTGAGCGAGTATTCAAGTCCCCTTCGAAAGGAAGATCTTAAATTTGAAAACGAGTTTTGGGATCCGCTCTAACTTTTTGAAATCATTTTGAAGACTCGAAAACATTTTTAAGAATGTTTGGAGTAATGCTGATTTAATAAAATAAATCAGTCCCAATATATTAGAAAATATCTGAATATTATTATTTAAATAATATTCCCATAAGGATAATCCTTATAAAAATAATTGAAGTAGAAGTTTTAAGACTCATACTTGAAATGAATAATAAATAACCAAAGATATACTTATACGAAAGTACGATCTTTATTTGAATAATCGAAAATAAGTTTGATTATCGAAATATTATTCTTTAATAAAATAAAGAATATTATTTAATAAAAGGAGCGGAGTCATAAGCCCTCGAATGAATATTCAAAATAATATTCATTAAATAAAATAAACGGAGTCATAAGTCCTCGAATGAATATTCAAAATAATATTCATTAAATAAAATAAACGGAGTCATAAGTCCTCGAATGAATATTCAAAATAATATTCATTGATTAAAATAAAGTTATCGAATAAACCTTATTCGATTAATAGTTTTGAAAACTGTATCTATATATATATATATAAATATATATATAATATACTCGGAAACATCGACTCCCGGTTTAGAAAATGTTCACCTCTGGGTCCCCTATACTAAGGGTATACGCAGCTACTGCTTATCTCTAGCATAGGTATTATGCAACTTATAAGCATTTGAATCAACAATTAGATATCAAGATTACGAAACAGACATGCATATATACCATATCAGCATGCTCCAATATATCGCAAAATTTGCTAATAACAATCATGCACTTATCACAAGGTAATGCATATACATATATATATCACAACAACAGTATAATGGGTAGAAAACTTGCCTGAGTGTTCCCGGATAGACTTAAGCTTAGAGTGGGTCCGATAACCTATGAACAACAACATAAGTCGGAACTAAACCCCGGTCGCTTAAGAAACTAGACCTTAACCAATTGAACCCTAACGTTCGCTTATAGTCATTTCTACGCTTAACAAATCACATAAGTCGTTCGAGTACCCTCAGCTCCACCATTTTTAATAAATTAACCATTAAGAATTTTAAGGCGATTCTTTCGCGAGTACCCTACCAACTGCCTAATACACTTTAAATAATTGTTTTATACTCCAATTAGTCATTTAAGGACCTTAACCAAGGTTTCAAATTAAGGCGAGGGGTAATGGTTTGTTCGCGAAACGCCGTTACTTAAAACGGTCGTTTCTCCTAAACCGTACATCGGATCCAAGCGAACCACATATCAAAACGAAGCTTACGACATAATCTAACTAAAAATTGCAAAGTCACAGATTCAATAGTTAGCTCTATGTCCCGAACACTAAGTTTCATTAACTATAAATAAGATTTCAACATCCAAATCACTATAAATCCAATCCAAACTCTAAACACACAAGCATCATGCTTCTCATTTACTATATCCATCAAAACCATCATAATACTCAAAGTAAAGTTAGGGTTTGGAGGTGTTATACCTTCCTTGAAGTGATTAGAGTAGCTAGGAAGTCTTAGGGAGCCTCCTACAAGCTTGATCTTTCCAAAGAAATCAAGAACACAAAGTTAGGTTTTGAAGTTTCTAAAAGTCAGATTGAAAGAACTGTCAAAACGAGGGTCTTACCATGCTTATTTGGACGAGACTTGTGAACAATAGTTGTAGGCCATCTCAATACCTTTCCAAAGAGCTATAGAAAATACTATTTGAGTGAGTATTGAAGGAGATATGGTAGTTTGAAGTTGCTGTTCTGGTTTTGGCCGAGATCTTGCTTCTTTAAAATGAAAAGTCAAGTTTGTGTTATGATTTTTTGTTTTGTTTCTTTGTTTATGGCTTGGCTAATTTTGAGGATTTACCATGGTAAAAAATGAATGGCTCACAATGAAACAACAACAAACTTCTTTTTATCATGCTTAGGTCATCATTCTTATGTCAGCCAATTGCCACATGTCTCTTCCTTGTGGTTTGATGATGTCACAATCCTTGGCTTCTTGTACAAGCTTGTCTCTTGGTCGCTTATTTGTTTTACTATTCGCTTAACTTTCGTTCTCATTTATCGTTTGAGGGATCATACCCGGGATCTTATTACTTGGGTTCCCCTAAACCTTTCTCAATATTTTATATTCCTTTTATGATCCTCTCTTACAATCCTTGAATTAAAATCATTTTAATCATGTTACCTTATACTCAATTCTTTCTGTATCTGGTGGATTTTCGGGAAAAATCAAAGTGTTCGAATTTGGATTCTGACGATCTTTACATACACTTATATACCATATAGAGTACTAATAAGATCTCAGAATATCAATAAAAGAATCCCTACAAGGTGTGACATGAAAAGTTTTCTTAGTCAGCATGATCAGCAAAATCACTATTCATAAGGGTTTCAAAAATTCCAAAAATTGGGGTTATTATAGAATAGATATTTATGAATGGACTATTGTATTACTACATCTTCAGCAACAACAGGGAGAATAACAGGTGATGGAATAGTAAAGTGTATGGACTGCAGTAAAGGATCAGTAGTTAGACCTGCAAGGAGATTATCAACACTTTGTACACCAGAGTTTATCCGAGGGTCAACAGACTATTGTTCAGCAGCTGTTTCTTTTGTACTATGTGCACCTGTAAAATATAACAAGTAACACTTAATCTCTATATTTTTTGAAGTTGTCTCACTACTGCTCACACCACACAGCTCATCACTTTGAATAGTTAGAGTTTTCTTACAAGGATTACTAAATCCCGACTCTCATCTACCTCTTCTTTTTCCAGGAAGGATCATGCCACTCTTTAATTCTGTTTTTCTCTAAAAAACTTAACACAACTCACATAAAAGGCTCAGATAAAAATTCAGTCCTACAGAAATAAGAGGTGGCTAAGGAAAGGTGGTCTATGGTCATACATCAAGATGTAGTCCTTAAATAAGGTCTAGATATAATCATACCAACAGGATTTATAACATGCATCATAAATGTTGATAAGATAAAATTAGTATTTAAAGTAATTATTGCTAAAATGAAATCAATATTTATACCTTGTGAATTTGAAGATTCAGCTTCTGTGCAGACATTCAGTGGATGGACTGATAAGATATCAGTAGATGGTGGTGATGGGTGAATTCTTCCTTCAGCATCTATTACCAGTGTCACTGCAGCAGGAGTGAAGCCTTCATTACAACTTTGATGCAATTTTTCTTGTGTGGCTGGAGAATTAGGAGTTGCTGGATGATTTGACACCCTGTTTCTTGTGTACTCTTCTCCACAATTGCAGTGTTGAACTCCCGAGCAGGCTCTTCTTGAAAAGCAGTTGTCTGACTGAATCTTTCAGGATCAAATTGCTTATAGAAGTCCTTGATCTGAGAGACTTCTGGCAGTTTCTTCATCATGACTTATGTGAGGTCCATCATTGATCCTGCTCAGGTATTCAGGATATGTTGCTTCCAAGCACATGGCCATCCTAACTTTCCAGATTGGATATTTATGTATCTTTAGGATTGGAACCTTGATAGCTTCAGACCTACTCATATTACTACTAATCTGTGATGTGGCTGGGGGTGGTGGTGGTGGATTATGTGATGTTTCTTTTTCTGCCATTAAAGATGATTTTTAGATCTTAAATATTTGTATGTCAACAGCAAGCTCTGAAACCAATTTTTAGGTCCGTAATCAACTGTAAGGGGGTGAATACAATTTATGCAAACAATTCGATAAAGTTTTGACAGAATCAATAATTTTTATATTAATCTGATAAAAAAAATTACACAAGTACCTCAAAGGATGAACAATTATCCTCGAGAGCTGCTAGGTTATAAGAAAGATATATCAATTCGTAACACCTATAGTGTAAACCTAATATGTGCTTATATAGTGCATAGTTACACAATCAATAAGGAATCCTATTCTACTACAATAAGGAACCTAATACATATCTATGTATGATTACTTCTCAATAAAGTTCTTCACCGCCTTGAATTCTGCAATCCTTTTCCTTCTCGAATATCTACTAAAGTGACTAAAAACTGATGACATCAATTGATCATCATCAAGTACTGATAGACAAGTACTGATGACATCACCTTTAGTAAATCCTAATAATAACTCCTCATAGTTTAACTCCTGATATCATTAGTTATATCTAACATTTAAATTATAATTATAAAACTGGTAACATAAAACTTTATTAAAAGGAACATATACACTACTTAAACTTTAAAGAACACATAGAAAAAGAAAACATTAAAAGAACAATAAACATAAGAAATTATTGAACACATTAAATTTTAAAGAACACCGAAAAAAACAAATGATAAAGAGATGTAAAAGTATTTAAAAAAAATACAAAATACATTAAAGAATAATTAAAAATGTGAGAAGAATAGAACACATAAATGTATAATTCTATAATAAATAAAATAAAAAAACATTAAAAAATAATGAACACACAAAAAATATAGAAGAATTTGCAGAACATACAGAACACTTAAATTTAAAGAATTTAAAGAACATAAAAGGAAACATAAAAGTTAATGAACACAAAAAAAACATGAACATAAAAGATTATATAACACATTAAATTTTAAAGAACACAAAGAAAAACAAATGATAAAAATTTACAAATACATGTAAAAATATTTAGAAAATGTACAGAATATTAAAAAAGAACTAAAAATATGACAAGAATATAGAACATCCAGAACACATAGAATTAAGAAGAAAATGTTTTTATTAATAAATTGTGTGTATATGTGTGTTTTTTAGGGTAACGTTGTTACATGTTGGTTGTGTGTGCTTTAATTTTGTCCATTCAATTGCTACAACATATCTATTATTTAAAGGTCACGATCTTAGTTTCTAAGTTACTCAACTATAATATACATTTTTATTCGGGCTACAACAAAATTTTACTATTTGATCTGGGCTAAAATAAAATATAAATTAAAATAAATCTAATTATTTGGATTTGATTGAATTATGTGTTTCGGGCTAAGCCAAAGTTTTGTTTTTTGAATTAATATAAGCCAAAGTTATAAATACTATTGATCTGGCTAAAAAGTATATTATTGAACCGGGTTAATAAATATATATATATATATATATATATATATTAATCGGAGTTATAAGAAGTATTATACAATTGATCTAAATTAAAACAAAATTAAACTTAAAAAAAATTAGAATTAAACTAAAAATAATTTGTCAGATTTGGTCGATGTAATGGGCCTCGGATTAAAATACAATAAAGTAAACTATTGGTAATATGTGACTAAACATAATTCATATACTGTTAATCCGAACTAAAACTTATCTTTTTAACTAAAACATGATTATTTTTTCGTAAACAACATATTCAAATATAAATAAAACAATATCTTATAATCAGTTATATTTCATGTTTCAAATACTTCCTATTAAAAAAACCTAAACATATACGCATATTAATATGTTTATCACGAAATCATATTATTTATAATGTTTTAATGAACAAATTTTAAAATTTAATTCAAATTAATTTTTTTCAAAAAAATATAATTTAAAAAATATATGTGTTGACACCGGGTTTAAGGTAGTTATGTGTACATGAGAATGTGTAAGTTTTACTTAATCTATATTCTTCATTATTAAACTAAACACCCTTAAAAGACAATATTACCAGAGCAGCTTAGTTAGTTTTACTCTACACTTAGATTCGATTCCCTACAAACACATAATTATTTAATATATATTTTATTAATTCTAAATTCTTTAATTTTACCTGTCACCTGAGTTCAATTCCATATATACTAATAACATTTTAATTTCGCACCGATTATGAGTAAATTTAAAATTTTTAATATCGGGCACGAGTGATCAACTAGTTTAAGTAAAGTGCTTTAATCGATCATATTGTCTCACTATATTTTTTCTAAATTAGGACCTTGCCTTTCTTGGATTTGTTTGTCTGTTTCCGGGAAAAAAATGATAGAAAATTCTTCAAAACTCATAGCCGACCAATTCATTAATATTCATCATATATTAAATTTATAAATATTATTAGGTTTTAAAAAACCCTCCGGATTATAGTATGCATGACATAATATGAAAGCGAATAATAAAACAAAGGTTTATCTGTAAAGAATGAATTATACAATTCTCAAGAACGATCAGTAGTATTATTTCCAAGAAAATTGTATAATCAAAGTTAAGAAATGTGTAGGGGATTACAATGCTTAATAGAGAATAAAAACTCTAATAAAAATAACATGATAGACTAAGGTCCGTGAGCAATTGGGTTTTATTATAAATAAAATTATTAATTAATATACTATTAGCCTTACGTACAAAATATATAGATAAATACATTATTTATCTTTGCACCCAATAAATATAAACTAATTAATAACATATATATATATATATATATATTAATTCATTATTCGCGTTCCTCATCATTTTCCCCTTTTTGGAGAAAAATCGATGGCGAGTTTTGTAAAATCAGGAATCATGTAAGGATGAGACGGAACTAAGATGAACTTCATTCTCTTGTGCAAAGAACTCTAAAATTTGATAAGCAAGCGAAGGAAGTTTAGGAAGGTACTCCAGAATAATAAAGTCGATGTGCTTAACCTCAATAATATCATCAACATTTTAAAATAAATTAGGTTGTTGCTTAGTTGCTTCCACTTGCTCCTCAATAGCAACCTCTATATACTCAACTTGTTTAATCTCCTTAATTTGATCTTCCTTAACAGCTTCTTAAACATGGTCATCTTTCATCTCCTCTCTTATCATCTTCCCCTTTTCCAAATATATAGGACGTTGAAATTGAGAGATTAAAGTTCCATTAAACCTCGCCCATTCTCATGCGTTTGTAAATTTATTTCTCAATTCAATGTCATACCTCTTTTTCAATCTTTTAAGTTCATCAAGTTGATTATTTTACTCTTTTACCGTAAGTTTATATTGTAGTAATCAATATTCACGATGACAAACATAAACTTCATAGTAAAACTCATCATGTTCACGCTCAAGAAAATAGATACCCCCTATGTCCCTTTTTAGTTGTCACATTTGACTTTTGTGCAGTCAAATTGACTAAAATTTGACCCAAGTTTATTAATACTTTATAATTAAAAAAATAAAAAAATTGTATCATTAAAAAATATATTTTATCTAATTTAATATACAACTTTTAGTTTTTTTTAAATAATATAAGAGTAATGTTAAATATTTGGTAAAAATTGGTCAATTTGACCGATAGAAAAGAAATATGACAACTACAAAGGGACAGAGAGTGTATTATCTTCCGCAATATCTATTTAACGCTTCATGTGAATAGACATGTCTTAAAAACATGGAAGAACAATTCAGAAGGTGAAAATTTTGAAATGGGCTGATTAGAACTCTTGTAAAGTTGATTTGTAATTTTTACAAACTTTAGGGTTGTTTTGTAACTCTGCCAGGATGAAGGATCTTGTTGTAAGTTTCTAGAAGTCAGGGAAAAGTTTGTAAAGCTATGAAACTGCAGAAGATGACTTATTAAAGTCTGAAATTTCCAGTTCTCTATTAACAATTTTGTGATATATATATGTAAAAATTAGTATTTCCAGAACAACAACAACAACAACAATAACAAAAACAAAAACAAAAACAATAACAACAACAACAAAAACAACAACAACGTAACATATTAGTGATGCTAAAGAAGTTCATATAAGAGGCAGCACCAAACACAAATGAAGGTGGTTGTGGCAGCGGTAACTTCAAAGCAACAACGAAGAACAAAGATCATGCAATGACTTTGAGGAGCAACAACCGCGTCCGAGTTTGTTCCTGTGCTCCTGTTGCTTCTTCCTTTCTTCCCGATTACTTGCTCATTGAAATTGCAATTGGTGGTTTAGTTCGGTTTAAGGCAACAATTAAGGCATTTTCAGGTTGGGTCGTGTTATTAGGGTCCGACTATTTTAATTTGGGAATTATGTTCAAAACGAATAGGGTATGATGTTAATTGGGTTTGAGAATTGATAAAATAGGGTTCTTGGAAGTTGTACTAGGTAGCGATTCAAGGGATTAAAAGGCAGTGGTTGTTAGGGAGAAAACACGCGCTAAAATACACGCAAGTATACGCGATCGCAAGTAATATAGAATATCTTCTAGTTCATTTCCACAGAGACTCTATTAAGTTAAAATCAGAATGTGCACCTATGCATCAATGTATGATTATCCTTCACTGCTAAGACAGTTATCAAATAAGGGTTTTGATTAACTAAGATATTAACTAACATGCAATTAGCTACGAGAATAAAAGATTGAATAAACTATATAAGACAAACATGGGATTCTAACTTCATTAAATACTTCATTCAAAGTTTATGTCTTTAACCCTAACATGTGATGGTGATGACACTAATCAGATAACACAAAACTGATAAACGCCAAATTTCGTTGTACGAATACCATACAACCAAGCATCCACAAAAGAGATATAAGTTGAGTAGACACCAATTATGCTTAGTCTTTATATGTCTATAAGAATTGAAAACATAACAGTTTAATGCACAAGTTATCAATCGTGATTATATAGGGCAAGTAAGATGGTTAAAATTACCTACAAATCATGCATAACAAATACATGAACCTATGCTAGCATGGCAAGTTCTAAACCTTTATATTCATTATCGCCTTAATAGAGATTAACACGCTATCTTATATGTTAGCTACGCACATCAGACGAATAAGCACAACCAATACTAGGATATCATACAATCACCACACACCAAGATATCAAAATAATTAACTATTGAAATCCATAAGTAAATCTGCTAGAATCCCATGACAATAATTAGTTCATAATCGAACTCATCGTTACCATGGGTTCCAATGAAAGCATGGTATAAACAAGGTCTTAATAAACTGAATAATAATCAAAGTACGAATAAACAAGGTCTAGGTTCAACAAGAATGAAAACGAGCATCCAAAGTTATAACTAATTCAAAGAATCACAAGTTGAAAACAAGATCTTCTTTTTCAGAGTTGTTTTGTGTTTCTAGGTCTTCTTCTTGATCTCCCAATCTTCTCGGTTGATGAAAACCCTTTTTTTAAGTATATACAGGCCCATATTGGACCTGGACCCTTAAAATCGTCAAATTCCACTCAAAAAAGGTTTTTTCAGCGAAATCAGCGAAGTCAGCCGCGCATCAGCACGCGGGTGCCTGACACCAGCAGGCGGGCGCCTGCTAGCACGCGATCGCCTGACACCAGCAGGCAGGCGCCTGCAGCCTTTCTGGAAAATTCTGATGAATCTTATTTTGCCCATAACTTGAGTTCTACTCGTCAGAATTAGGCGATTCAACTGCCCACGTGAAGCTAACAAGATTCTCTACAACTTGAAAATGTCCTTGGATTCCAAATCTGATCACTTTTCATCATATTTCCTTTAAAACCTCCTTTCTTCATTTAACTGATACCTGAAATGCAATAACACAAAAACACATCAAAATACCAACAAATTGAGTCCAAAACACCAATTTAAGCTTGTAATGAAGCGTTCTAAGGGGATATAAAATCCACTTATCACACCCCCAAACTTGAATCGATGTTTGTCTTTAAGCATAAACAGGCTCAAAACTACAAAACAAACCTAATGCATGAATGCAACTACGTGAATGCAACTAAATGATAATGAAATTGATCCCCTTAAAATAACCATAACCAAATGAATAAGCCTATGCCTCTAAAAATGTAATGACTTAAAACAGAGTTTGAATAAATCCCACAAACCAACTCACAAACCAGAAACATGTATGTGTGGAATGCTTAACAGATATCTCTCGATACTAGATCAATAACCATAACTTATCTATCATCGAAATAATCAAAAGTTTATAAACAGAATAGACGATAAACGCATTATGACTCACAACACCTCATTTCTACTAAAGTCATACAAGGATTCACACTATTATTGAACACATAACAAAGATGCTTATATGATCGTACAATGAATGAGGTCCATAAAGAATTATACAATAATACCCATATAGCGAGCGTTAGGTTAACGGATCCCAGAATATAAAAGCCTTAGGTCACTAGGCACAAAGTCATCTAGAACTTAATAACTCGAGTATTAAAGAGCTCACTCTAGATGAATTATGCATAAACACATACTTTTTTTTCTTTTCTTTTTTTCTTTTTTTTTCTTTCCTTTTTCAGTAATTTCTGAATGAGTGGGTTTCACTCCATCTCATTCAAGCCTAGACTACTCATAAAAATATTAGCCGGCTATTAGCCATTTGACGCCTAGCCTTACAACAACTAGCAATGAAATCCAAGTTTTTCTCCAGATAAATAAAATTAGTGTTTTTACGTCATTACGAGAATATCACAAATTCTAAATATAACCAAGTGATTAAATCTCAACAACAAACAAGTATGATCATGATCTAGATCAAAAGCAACCCTATAAGACTTTGTGAAAATATTTGTTTCTGGCATGCAAATCAATTCATTAGGACTTAAACATCCTTCTATTCATCATCACCACACTTAAATCAACATCAACTTATCAAATATCATAGTTCATCTTAAGGGATCATGCTAAATATGCATGCAAATGCAACTATATGAAATCACATAAAAACAAACAAATATTTCAATGAACAATCATGCAAAAATATGAATGAACTACAACTAAACATGCAATATGAATCTATATAAATCTATATGGACACACACTACTAATCCTTACATTATCACACGCAAACTTAAAATTTTCAATGTCCTCATTGAAGATAATAATAAGGATTTCAGGCATACCTAGTCGTCGGAAAGATCACCCTCCTCGGGTGGAGGATCAGGTGGCCAATCAACCTCGACACCAGTGGCTCGGAAAATAGTGCCCAAAGCTTGTGTCAAATCTACAGCAAAATGATAGTGAATGTCGTGCATGGCCTCCATACGCCTAATTACTCGCCTGTACTGCTCATCACCAACACCAGTCCTATCAACTACCTGCTGCACATGAGAAGAACCCTCTGTAGGCATTGGAGGGTTCGTTCGGCTACCCTCTACATCATCAAATATATTTCCAAAGCCCTTATCATGTGGTGCACCTAAGAATGCATAACTCAAGTGATCTGGTAGTGGGTGAAGCTCAAGTGTGGAAACATCTTCAATAGACGGCTCGAGACGCTTCTGAGAAATTTTCAGCTCTGCTAACCCAAGAGAATCGAATGGCATATCCAACTTCCTTTTCCATGGAAGTGCATTCAAAACCTGCAGTTGTTTTGCTCCTTCCTTGTCATCAATAACTGATTTCCCCATTAAGGATCTCTCTAAGGTCTCTGACTTTGGCAATTGCTCAAGTTCCGAATTTACGACAGAGTCTACCCACTCTACTTTAAAGCACTCCTCTTTAGCTGTGGGTAACTTTATTTCCTTGAACACATTAAAAGTGACATTTTGATCGTAAACCTTCATCGAAAGCTCTCCTTTTTGCACATCGATCATAGTTCGGCCTATAGCCAAGAATGGTCTTCCCAAGATAATGGGAATCTTCTTATCTTCCTCGAAATCAAGAATTACAAAGCCAGCAGGGAAGATGAGTTTATCCACCTTGACCAAGACATCCTCCACTATACCTCGTGGATAAGTGATGGAACGGTCAACTAGTTGCAATGACATGTATGTTGGTTTCAGATTAGGCAGACCAAGCTTCTTGAAGATAGATAAGGGCATCAGATTGATGCTAGCTCCTAAATCACATAAACACTTGTCAATCGACAAATTTCCGATGGTGCAATGAATAGTGAAGCTTCCAGGATCTTTAAACTTCGGAGGCAACTTCTGTTGCAGTATAGCGCTGCATTCCTCCGTTAGAGCAACGGTCTCTAAGTCATCGAGCTTCACTTTTCGAGAGAGAATACCTTTCATAAACCTCGCATAGCTAGGCATCTGTTCAAGAGCTTCAATGAAAGGTATGTTGATATGAAGTTTCTTGAACACCTCCAAAACCTTCTCAAACTACTTATCCAGCTTTTTCTTTTACAGCCTCTTAGGAAAAGGAGGTGGAGGATAGATCTGTTTCTCCCATGTATTACCCTCAAGAGGAGTGTGTTCCACAGTAGTCTTCCTTGGTTCCACCTCTACTTCCTTCTACACTTCTTCTTCAGCCACAACTGTATTTTCTGAAACTTGAGATTTTTCAGGCTCTTCGTCTTGCTGAATTTAGGGGCCTGCGACCTTTTCAGACCTCAAGGTGATGGCATTCACCTGCTCTTCAACTTCCCTCTTGCCTGGATTTATTTCTATATCACTAGGAAGCGTTCCTGATGCTCGATTCAATAAGGCATTAGCAATTTGCCCTATTTGGTTCTCCAGAGTCTTGATAGAAACAGCCTGGCTTTGGCATATAAGAGCCTGGTTTTTGCACATAAGTCGCAACTCCTCCAGTTCATATTTTTCATTCGAAGATAGACATGCACCATGAGTTTGTTATTTTGGTGTAATTTGTTGCTGAAAACCAGGAGGGTTGAATAGCTTATTTCCAAACTGCTGGAACGGCTGTTGCATCGTATTCTGATTGTTACTCCAGCTGAAGTTAGGATGATTCCAGTTGTCAGGATGATAAGTGTCTGGAACTGGTTGCTGCGATCTCTGAAAGTTGCTCACAAACTGAGCTGAGTCACTAGATATAGCGCATTGCTCCGTCACATGTGGACCTGCACACAGCTCACAAACACTGGTTATCTGATTAACACCCAAGTTAGCCAGAGAATCGATCTTCATAGATAATTCCTTTAGCTGAGCAGTGATAGCCATAGCTGTATCCACTTCAAGAACTCCTGCTACCTTGCCCTGTGGACATCTCTGGGTTGGATACTAATATTCATTAGCAGCCATCAGTTCAATTAGATCATAAGCTTCCTCATAGCTCTCTGCCCATAATGCTCCGCCTGATGCTGCATCGAGCATGGGTCTAGACTGTGCTCCCAACCCATTGTAAAAACAATTGATGATCATCCAATCAGGCATTCCGTGATGAGGACACTTCCTAAGCATCTCCTTGGAGCGCTTCCAAGCTTCACATAGCGATTCTCCTGTTTGCTGCGCAAATTGAGTAATAGCATTCCTGAGTGCAGCTGTCTTCGCCATAGGGAAGAATTTAGTAAGAAACTTCTGAGCAAGATCTTCCCAAGTGGTAATCGAACCAACTAGTAGAGAGTGTAACCAGCTCTTAGTCTTTTCCCTCAGAGAGAATGGGAACAGTCTTAGATTCACAACATCTTCAGAAACACCGTTGAACTTGAAGGTGTCGCAGATCTCAATGAAATCCCTAATGTGCATCTTGGGATCTTCAGTTGGAGAACCCTCAAACTGGATTGAGTTCTGCACCCATTGAATTATGCCAGGCTTGATCTCAAAGGTATTAGCTTTGATAGCTGGCCTGATAATGCTAGATTGAATGTCATTGATCTTGGGTTGAGAAAAATTCATCAAGGCTCTCGTTCGTGCTGCTGGATCTCCCATTGTAATGAGTACCTGAAACACAAACAATTAAACCGTGAAAGTAAAAGAATCTGAGTGAGTGAACTTTAACGACCACTGATGACAAGCACATAGACTAAAAATTAACACCGAGTCCCCGGCAGCGGCGCCAAAAACTTGTTAGGGCGAAAACACGCGCTAAAATACACGCAAGTATACGCGATCGCAAGTAATATAGAATATCTTCTAGTTCGTTTCCACAGAGATTCTATTAAGTTAAATTCAGAATGTGCACCTATGCATCAATGTATGATTATCCTTCACTGCTAAGACAATTATCAAATAAGGGTTTTGATTAACTAAGATATTAACAAACATGCAATTAGCTACGAGAATAAAAGATTGAATAAACTATATCAGACAAACATGGGATTCTAACTTCTTTAAATATTCCATTCAAAGTTTATGTCTTTAACCCTAGCATGTGATGGTGATGACACTAATCAGATAACACGAAACTGATAAACGCCAACTTTCGTTGTACGAATACCATACTACCAAGCATCCACAAAAGAGATAGAAGTTGAATAGACACCAATTATGCTTAGTCCTTATATGTCTATAAGAATTAAAAACATAACGGTTTAATGCGCAAGTTATCTATCATGATTACATAGGGCAAGTAAGATGGTTAAAATTACCTATGAATCATGCATAACAAATACATGAACCTATGCTAGCATGGCAAGTTCTAAACCTTTATATTCACTAGCTATGCACATAAGACGAATAAGCACAACCAATACTAGGATATCATACAATCACCACACACCAAGATATCAAAATAATTAACTATTGAAATCCATAAGTAAATCCGCTAGAACCCCATGACAACGATTAGTTCATAACTGAACTCATCGTCACCATGGGTTCCAATGAAAGCATGGTACAAACAAGGTCTTAATAAACTGAATAATAATCAAAGTACGAATAAACAAGGTCTAGGTTCAACAAGAATGAAAACGATCATCCAAAGTTACAACTAATTCAAAAATCACAAGTTGAAAACAAGATCTTCTTTTTTGGAGTTGTTTTGTACTTCTAGGTCTTCTTCTTGATCTCCCAATCTTCCCGGATGATGAAAGAAGATTCTGATGAATGTTATTTTGCCCATAACTTGAGTTCTACTCGTCAGAATTAGGCGATTCAACTGCCCACGTGAAGCTAATGAGATTCTTTACAACTTGACAATGGTCTTGGATTCCAAATCTGATCACTTTTCATAATATTTCCTTTAAAAGCTCCTTTCTTCATTTAACTGATACCTAAAATGCAATAACACAAAAACACATCAAAATACCAACAACTTGAGTCCAAAATACCAATTTAAGCTTGTAATGAAGCGTTCCAAGGGGATATAAAATCCACTTATCAGTGGTATGGTGGTGTGACTTAGTGTTTTTCATTCTGATTCAGTGTTGGTGTGTTGTGTTTTCTTTAGGCTGATTAGGGTACAGATGAACAGTACAACGAATATGAATACTAAAAACGCGATGAATAGTTAAACTTCAAGTTCGGCTCTGATACCAATTGATTCAGGACAGAATAGGAAAGCAAATAATAAAACAAATATTTATCGATAAGCAGTGCTTCCTGAGCCCATTTATATATACAAATATTATGTGTTAACATAGACTACCACCAACAAATATAAAGTTGTGTTCATAATAGATACTAAAGATCCAATTTTAAATTATTTGTCAAATTTTTAATTAACTATTTGTGTTCCTTTTAGGTTTTAAACCATATATAACATATTCATAGAACCACAATTTTGGAAATGATAACTTCATGATTGGATTTTAACTTATTAACTCTATATTTTCATTCATAAGAATTTATAAAACTTAGATATTGTGTATACTAATATTTGTCGACATTTTATTAAATTATATGTGGAAATTTCTAGAAAAAATTAACATTATGATAATATAAAATTTTAGAATATTATCTATGGTACCACCATAGAATTGGCTTTTCCGTTGGTACCATCGATTTATTGACTTCTACCTGTGGTAACCCTGTAGATTTGATTTTTCACTTCGAATATCCCTGTGTTAATTAAATATAATAGAATTTATTTTCGACTTGAAAACAAATTATATATTTGAAATCTTCGCAAAAAAATACATGAAATTGACCTTTAAATCATGTAAACAGAGTTAAAATGAGTGAGATATATTTAAACTTGATAACCAAACTTTGACTATTAATATTTCACTCATATTAACTCCATTTTACCTGATTGAAGAATATATTTAATGCATTTTTCACAAAGAATTCAAATACATAATTTGTTTTCCAAACCGAAATTAATTCTATTACATTTTACTTAACACAGGGGTATCCAATGTGAAAAACCAAAATTTTTTTCCAAACCGAAATCAATTCTATTACATTTTACTTGACACAGGGGTATCCAATGTGAAAAACCCAATGTACAGGTTTATCACGGGTAGATATCAAAAAATTGATGGTATTAACGGGAAAAGCCGATTTTACGTTGGTACCATAGAGAATATTCTTAAATAAATTTAACCAAATAATATTATTTAATCAGAATTTAGATTTTTGATTCCTTCATATCATTCAAAAATATTAATTATTCATATATAAATCTTTCAGATTTGCCAAATGACCCCTAAGACCATCTGCAATGGGGAGGCCCAAGCCCTAGTTTTATGGGCCCCATTTTTTATCCATGTAGGCAAAAGTTGGTTTTCCCCTGAACTTGTCCCAACTGTTCAAATGCAGTCTAAGTCCACATTTTAATAGGCCCCATCAATTTACTTTATATACTATTATATTTAATAAACACTAGATTTAATTTTATTTATTTATTATAACAATATAAATTAAATGATAAACGATTATTTAAAAAATAAAATTTATAATGAAAAAACTCATAATTAAATGGAAATACATAATAAAAAACACATTACGGGAATACGAAAATGTTACATGCTGATTCTCAATTATTAGAAGAAGCTCAGGATTTGGCTGCATTTTAGATGTCATCAGTATTTGGTGTGTCGTCAGGATTTGACACATCAGCAGTATTTGCATGCCATTAGCATCTGCAGGCGGTCAGCTAAGAAGATTGATTTTGTTTCTTAGTTTGAGGAATAGATATCTATTACGTTCTGAGTCATAGGACTTTATCTATTCAGTTAAAGATATGTATCATTTTCTATTAGTATTTGATAGTACATATCTTAGATTTATTTGTAGCAGCTGTGTAATATATAAACACAATTTAGGTCATCACATAGTGAATTAACTCGAGCATTGTATGACCTAGCAGCTCTCAAGAACATTAGTATTTCTTGAGAGAGTTTGTAACAGTTTTTATCAGAAATATAAAGAACTTTTGTATTTTTCATACTTGTTCGAAACATTGATACAATTGTATCCAACCCCTCTTAAACAATTGTATTATTACTGGGCAACAATTGGTATCAGAGCAAACTGATAATTTATTATCATAAACGATCTAAACATGTCTCTGAACAAGTATGAAAGTATCAAAATCCCCATTCTGAAAAAGACTGAATATCCTCTATAAAAGGTGAAGATGCTAATGCACTTGGAAGCTACAGATCTAGACTACCTCGACGTAATCAATGATGGACCTTACAAGCCAACAAAATTAGTACCGGCAACTCCTACTGTCGATGAATACCTTCAGTTGAAAGAGAAGAGTGAGTGGACACCAGAAGAGAAAGCCACTGTGCTGAAGGATGCAAAGGTAAGAAATATTTTGCATAACAGTCTTGACTCTGTGATGTCAAACAGGGTTATAGCCTACAAGACTGCCAACGAGATCTGGGATGCCCTTGAGACTCAATGCAAAGGAACTACGTGTTAGTGTTTGTGCCCTAGAGACAACACTATGATGTTTTACTTTAAGACGTTTGGATTATTAATGTTTATGTTCTATCGATTATTCCCTTTATAATTTATTAATTCTTAATTTACTGCGATATAAATGTCCTTGGAATATGATATGCAATTCTATATCTCTAAGTACATGACTTAGAAATGAGATTATGATAATAGTATCAATATTCCTAAAGGTCCCTAGTCGAGTATTATTATTGACGGACAATAATAATGCATCAAGACTAGTGTGTTTCTTGACTGATAATCACATCTCATTGATCATAGGTATAGTGATATTAAAGTGAAAGACACGGGCATATGTATATGTACATGGTGCTGGACAGACCCAATGTGAGATTCTACATGTCTGTTATGTAATAAGTAATTCTCACACTGATAATGATGTAATGGTCCTTAGACTTGAAGTCATTATATTTCTATACGAGAATTAATATACATTGATTCCATTAAAAGTTATCTTTGACCGGGTAATGATAAAAGTGGACATTGGGTATATTATGAATCGTATGAGAAATATGAATGATCTAGATGGGATTTAACCCTCCTATTTAAGGAGTGATATTATTGGCCTCTTGTGTGAGCTAGACTATGAAATGCGTGGTCACGCTCAAATGTTGATTTGATATGATAGTATACTCATTGATCAAAGAAACTTGGATTAAACTATGATGAGGATGACATATTACATGCCTCTAGTTTAATCTATAATACTTGGTTAAAGGGATTATATTATATTGTACATTATTCACAAAAGGTTTAATCGATCACCAATTCAATTATTATTACTTGGGTAGCAATGATGTATTATTAGATGCCGCTCATTGTTTATGATTTTAAATTAGATTTAAAATTTATTGCCAATGTAATAATAACCTATAGGGTCACACACTAAGAATGCTTGAAAGATTATTTAATTTAAATTGGATTTAAATTATATTAAAGTAATTCGAATTATTTATAATATTAATTAAGTATGACTTAATTAATTAGATAAATATTGATATTCGAATTTACTAATATTAATTATGAAATTTATTTGTAAAATAATTAAGTGAGACTTAATTATAATACAAATAGGAATTTTAAATTAATAATAACTCCTAATTAGTTAAGAGTTATAATTCATTTTTCTACTCTCTATATAATATCTCTTGTGTGGCTGATTTTTGTGTGAAAAAGACTTTTACTAAAACCCTCGCCACCAAGGGAGAAGATGGAGAGAGCAAGAAGAAACGAGTTTATGCTGGTACACATTCAATCCTTGCGTTCAAGCATTCGCGTGGATACCGATAGAGCGTAGATCGCGAGAGCGGGATGCATGGTGATTGAACAAGCTTTGGATCTCCATTAGTCAATCAATTGGTAAAGCTTCTTAAGGTAAACAATCTGATCTATGAATTAAATATATGTTTTTCGCATGGATCCTGCGGTGGGTTTCGAAAATTCTGATTTTCACGTTTTTAATTACTGTTTCCGTTGTGTTTATACGCTCGAAACACATCAATGGGGCCATCAAGAAGAACAAAAGGGCTGTTATAATTGAAGAATATGAATATTTTGAGACCAAATCTGATGAAAGTCTCACCGACATCTATAATAGGTTTCTCACTCTGCTTAACAATCTATCTTTGGTGGGAAAGGTGTACAATCTGGAAGATTCAAACATCAAGTTTCTGATAGCTTTGAATGAGGAATGAGAGACTCAGACTTCAACCATACGACATCAGTATGATTTGGAATCGAGTTTCTGAACATAACTGATAGGTAAAGCTATCATCGACTGATCTGTAAGGCGTTTGACGTCGTTTAGGCCCTCTAATCTGCGATTTAATGTTATCAGATTTAATTTCAAATTTTCTGATTTTTTCAATATTTGGTTTTTATGATTAGATCATGATGGGTATGATATGTTAAGATCAGATTATGTGTTTTAAAATGTTATTTTATGTTAATTGAGCATGGTGGATGGTTATGGCTTATGACCTTAGGTTAATGGTTTTGGTTTTTCAAATACGGCTTGTATGTCGTTTAATCTTGTAATTATTAAATCTCGAATGTAACTCGAGTTCTTCTTGTAAGTTCATTAGATTAGTTTTTGTATTTCATTCTTGTAATTTACATGAAGACATGAAGATTTGAAGATCAAGGGTAAACCCACATGGAGGCCATCCAAGGAAGCAATACAAGAAAGAAGACATGTAATAGTTAGCTTGTATTTATTTTTCACCTTAGATTGACCTAGATCTTTGTCATTAGCTTGATGAAGATCACATAGGATGAAGCAATAACCAACCACATTTATTTATTGCACTTTACATATATATGCGCATATATGCATTCTTAATTAGATTAAGGATGTATGTATTAGATACGACACCCATACCATGTTTGCTAAACAAGATAAAATCTATAACGACTCAAGATTTTAAAATGAACAAACGATTATGAGGTTCTCGTGTTTATGAAATACGAAATAAAATAAAAAAATTTGTTTCTGACATGGGGCGATTTTTTGAAAAGCGAATTCATTGAACTTGTAAGGTTGTGGGTTTTAAGCAAGACCCTTGTGACTCCCTCACTACCTGGAAATCAAACCATTGACGAATATTGATTTGAAGTATTTTATTCAAGAAAAAATTGGGAATCTCTTTATGATGGGATCATGATCGTTTTAAAATTAACAAAACTCTAAATTTAATATTAAGTTGATAAGATGTCTTCCAATGAGTCCAATACGTTAACCCCTAGATCGACCAGGAGTGGGTTCGCCAAAGCGAAGTACTCCCATCTATCGTGGGAGATGTGTTGAAGTATATTGATACTTTTTGACTATTGGGTTTGACTTAAATAAGTTACCACAATATGATTATGAACTTAGAGGCATAGAGTTTGGCGAGATTTATTTGATAAATGTGAACAAATGTTGTTCCACCAAGCTATCCAAGAGTTATATAGTTGATATAATTGACAAATGTTATCTACCTAAATAATCATGTTTTAGAAGAAAAGCCAAAGCTGACCTAACGCATGGTGAAATATGGATCTTGGCTCACTAGAAAGGATATAGAAGATATTTTTTCCGAATTAATAGTTAGGGCTATTGATTTGATAAAAATAGTGGGAGATATATATTGTGAATATATAATGAATAATCACTTGAACATAATTTAATGATCATCTGTAGACTAAGTCATTTTATGCACTTTAATATTGCAGATATTAAATAACAAATAACACAAATAACTTCTCTATGTAATAGTCCTTGAGAAAGAAAAGCTGACATGAAATAATTTCCTCAATTGACATGGGAACTTGAGGATTGTCCTCAGGTTCACGGATGTCACTCAAACCCCTCCCTTATTTCTTCTAGCTGAGAATGAAACATGTGTTGAACAAAATGCTTATCAAAAGTAAATTGATTATGCAACTGATGTTTCATGTCTCATGCTTGTAATTATGAGTGATGGGCTTTAGAAGCAACAAGAGTATAATGATGCTTATGATATGATTGAGCACCTTCAAAGGATGTTTAAAGGATAGGCTCATCAGAAAGATTTGACAATAATAAGGCACCATACTTTGCATTAATGGGAGAATGATATCCGGTTGGACCACATGTTCTAAAGATGATAGGTATATGTACCTTGATATTTTGGGTTTCAAGAATAATCTAGAGACTCATCTTGATTTGATCAAACAATCTTTGAACAACTTCTATTCTTAGTTTTTTAAGAACAAAAAGAATGAGATAAATAGAACATTCACTGAGTTGTTAAGCATGTTTAGAACTGCTGAAAATAACACGGTAAAGGCATGAATTACGTCTATATTGATGATGTACACATGGAATGCAAATGGGAAAGGAAAGTGGACAAGCAAGGTAAAGATTTGATCTTATTCGGTGCCAAACCAAAGTCCAATCCCAAAAGGGCTTTTGAAGCCTAATAGTGGTGTTGCTAAATGAGATGATTGTCATTTCTGTGGAAATAATTGGATGAATGGAAGTTAAATTGTCGAGCTTATTTGGAAGATCTAAAGAAGAAGACTAGAAATGGTTAAGCTTCAGGTATAGGGTTAGAATTGGAGCAAAAGTTATTTCTCTAGTTGAAGGAACTCGATACCTAATTTTGCCCATAAGGCGAGATTGAGAAGTTGATAAATTGTTATTACGTGCCTGCCTTTAGCGGATACATTAAGTCAATTTCTTGTCAGGACAAGAAAGGTTTTCATTTTAATTAAATAAATAGTTGTTTATTCTATTTCAATGATAAGACTTATAATATTGCACAATTAGTTAACAATTTATATGTTCTAAGTTGACTTAAATCAAATATTACCTCTAGCATTGTCATTAAGCCATACTAATGAGAAACACATTTCTGAGTTACATATAGATGAATACTTGGATAAGTTTGATTTTGAATCATACTGAAGATGTGAACTTTATCTCATTGGCAAAATGACTAAAGCTTCTTTTACCTGATCAGGTGAAAGGGCCACCGAACGATTATGACTTATACATAATGATGTATGTGGTCGAATGTGTATGATGGCAAGGGGGGCTTATACTACCTCATAATATTTACTGATGATTTCAGTAGATATGGATATGTGGTTCTTATAAAGAACAAATCCGATTCTTTTGAAATATTCAAAGAATATAAGGCCGAAGTAGAAAAGCAAACAAGGGAAAAGTATAAAAGTTTTACGATCAGATCGTGGAGGAGAATACTTAAACCTCAATTTCAAGAGTTTTTTGAAGGAGTGTGATAGTGTATCATAACTTAATCCTTCTGGAATACCTCAATGGAATAGAGATTATGAGAGGAGAAATCGTACCTTGTTGGACATAGTGTGATCGATAATGAGTCAAGCGGATCTTCCATTCAGTTTCTAGGGTTATGCTCTAGAAACGGCTACATATACACTTAACCAAGTTCCGACTAAAGCGGTTCAAAATACTCCGTATGAGATATAGAGTGATAAATGTCAAGGCATGTCATTTATGAAAATTTGGGGACGTGAAGCGTTTGTAAAACGTTTAGCCTTTGACAAGCTTGGACCAAAATTAGATAGATGTTATTTTGTGGGATACCCAAGTGAGACTAGGGTATAGTTTTTATAATCCTTCTGGGAATAAAGTGTTTTTTTGCTCGGTCCGCTGTATTTCTTGAGGGAGAACTACTTTCTAAGAAAATCAGTGGAAGGATAATACATCTCGATGAAGATCGAGAACCACATGATAACATTGAACCAGAGTTGGAATAAGATCAGGATGTACATCAAAATATTGAAAGTAATCATGTCCAAGAAACACAGGTTATTCGTAGATCTAGTAGGATTCACCATGAGCCCGAAAGAAATTATGAATTTCTTTTAACTCAAGATGGTGATGTGATGCTTATGGATAATGATAAGCCTCTCACCTACCAAGATGCTATGAACAGTTCAGACTCCAAGAGATGGCTAGAGGCCATAAAAACCGAGATGAAATCCATGTATCAAAATAAAGTACTGACTTTAGTTGATCCACTCGAAGGGGTAAAACCTATAGGGTATAAGTGGGTTTTCAAGAAGAAAACTGACATGGATAGTAAAGTACAGACTTATAAGATGCGACTAGTGGCAAAAAGTTTCAAACAAATTCATGGTATAGACTATGATGAGACTTTTTCATCGGTTACTATGGTCAAGTCCATCAGGATTTTGTTAGCCATAGTTGCTTATTTTGACTATGAGATTTGGCAAATGGATGTCAAAACTACTTTATTATATGGGAGCCTTGAAGATGATGTATATATGATATAACCTGAGGGTTTTGTCGATCCAAAGTTTGCTAAGATAGTTTGTAAGTTGCTTCTATCTATTTATAGATTGAAGCAAGCCTCAAGGAGAATGAATATTTATTTTGATGAAACGGTCAAAGAGTTTGGCTTTATTCAAAATGAAGATGAACCATGTGTTTGCAAGAAGGTTAGTGGGAACCATATGACATTCCTAGTATTATATGTAGATGACATATAACAGATATGAAATGACATACCTACTCTACATGTTGTTAAGACTTGGTTGAGAAATAGTTTCTCGGTGAAAGACTTAGGCGATGTTACCTATATATTAGGGATCAAGATCTATAGAGATAGATTGAAAAGATTAATCGACCTAGTCGGAGTACATACATTGATAAAATATTGCATCATTTTAGGATGCAAGAGACAAAGAAAGGATATGTTTTGATGTCTCTTGGTATAGTGATCTCAAAAGATAATTGCCCCCTAAATCATTAGATGATAAGGGCCGTTTGAGAAAGTTCCAGATGCGTCAGCAATTGGATGTATAATGTGTACAATGATATGTATTTATTTTGACGTTTCGTATGCTTTGAGCATGACGATCAGATACCAGTCTAATCCAGGTGAGGGTCACTGGATAGTTTTCAAGAATATTCTTAAGTACTTAAAGAGGACTAAAGATTTATTTTTGGTGTATGGAGAAGATAGGGAACAAGTTGTAAAGGGTTACACTGATGCTAGTTTCTGAACCAAATTTTTGGACAGACAAGGATGATTATGTGTTTATGTCTGTATTGTGTTTTGTCTAAATATAAGTGATGTTAGCTGGAATAGTTCACAGAAAGAACATTGATGATTCTATAATGGAAGTCGAATATATTGATATTTTTAAAATAGCTAAAAATACTGTTTAGGCATGTCCTTAAGTGATATCACCTTATTAATGAGATTAATGATCAAGGAGATATAAATGTAAAGTGCATAGTAATGATAGTGTTGCAGACCCACTGACTAAGTCTTTGTCGCAGCAGAAGCACGATGGTCATACTAGTACCATGAGTATTAGATACATGGGTGATTGGCTCTAGTGCAAGTGGGAGATTGTTAGTGTTTGTACCCTAGAGACAACACTATGATGTTTTAGTTTAAGACATTTGGATTATTATTGTTTATGTTCTATCGATTATTCCCTTTATAATTTATTAATTATTAATTTACTGTGATATAAATGTTAGATTAATAAATGTCTTTGGAATATGATATGCAATTCTATATCTCTAAGTACGTGACTTAGAAATGAGATTATGAGAATAGTATCAATATTCCTAAAGGTCCCTAGTCGAGTATTATTATTAAGGGACAATAATAATGCATTAAGACTACTGTATTTGTTGACTGATGATCACATCTCATTGATCATAGGTATAGTGATACTAAAGTCAAAGACACGGGCATATGTATATGTACATGGTGTTGGACAGACCCAATGTAAGATTCTACATGTCTGTTGTGTCATAAGTAATTCTCACAGTGATAATGATGTAATGGTCCTTAGACCTGAAGTCATTATATTTCTATACGAGAATTAATATACATTAATTCCATTAAAATTTATCCTTGACCGGTAATGATAAAAGTGGGCATTGGGTATATTATGAATCGTATGAGAAATATGAATGATCTAGATGGGATTTAACCATCCTATTTAAGAAGTGATATTATTGGCCTCTTGTGTGAGCTAGACTATGAAATGTGTGGCCACGCTCAAATGTTGATTTAATATGATAGTCTACTCATTGATCAAGGAAACTTGGATTAAACTATGATGAGGATAACAGATTACATGCCTCTAGTTTAATCTATAATATTTGGTTAAAAGGATTATATTACATTGTACATTATTCACAAAAGGTTTAATCGACCACCGATTCAATTATTATTACTTGGGTAGCAATGATGTATTATTAGATGCCGCTCATTGTTTATGATTTTAAATTAGATTTAAAATGCGTTGCCAACGTAATAATAACCTATAGGGTCACACACTAAGAATGCTTGAAGGATTATTTAATTTAAATTGGATTTAAATTATATTAAAGTAATTCGAATAATTTATAATATTAATTTAGTATGACTTAATTAATTAGATAAATATTGATATTCGAATTTACTAATATTAATTATGAAATTTATTTGTTAAATAATTAAGTGAGACTTAATTATAACACAAATAGAAATTTTGAATTAATAATAACTCCTAATTAGTTAAGAGATATAATTCGTTTTTCTACTCTCTATATAATATCTCTTGTGTTGCTGATTTTTGTGTGAAAAAGACTTTTACTAAAACCCTAGCCACCAAGGGAGAAGATGGAGAGAGCAAGAAGAAACGAGTTTGTGCTAGTACACATTCAATCCTTGCGTTCAAGCATTCGTGTGGATACCGATAGAGCGTAGATCGCGAGAGCGGGATGCATGGT